>NC_052359.1:63444474-63702414 GCF_009727055.1 Benincasa hispida
AGTGGTTTTGCTGATGTTCAACATTTTTAAAGTTTCCATAGTTATTTATGGAAGGGGTTGTTACCCTTTTGGTACTAGTTTCAAGCTATTCAAACGAATGAACCCTCATTTTACATCTAGTTTTTTTTTTTTTTTTTTTTTTTTTAAAGAGTCTTCAGTTAGCTATGGGTACTCGATTGGATTTTTTGGTACAATTTTTCAACCTATAGACCTGATGGTCAAATAGAAGCGTCTGACATATATTGGATAGAAATGTTGTGTGCTTGTACACTAGAGTTTTCGGGAGTTGGGAACTCCTCACCTGCATTTAATGGAATTCGGCAATGTAATAATAGCTATCAAGACTGGCAACTAGACAGCCTTGTCCATTTGAGGTTCCTTTTGGGAAAGAGTTCAAGTCTCAGTTATGCCGGGGTGAAGGTTGGTGAGAGGAAGTTGCTAGGTCCTGAAGCTAGTGCAAGCCACGAATGAAGGCAATACAGAAAATCAGAGCTCGATGCAAAACAGCTCAGAGTAGACAGAAAAGCTATGCCAATGTGAGACAATAAGGACCCTGAAAATTTGAGATTAGTGATAAAGTTTTCTTAAGGTGGCACCTATAAAAAGTTCTTAAAGTTCGGCAGGAAAGGGAAGTTGTAGTCCGAGATTGCATTGAACCTTTCGAAGGTCTGGAGCAAATTGGCCCCATACGCTTATCGATTACAATTAACTCCAACTTTGTCTTCGTCCATGCTGTCTTCCATATTTTCGGATGCTGAGAAAAGTATGTGATAGATCTTATCCATAGAGTGGATTTTAAGCCTTTATAGTTGAATGAAAACTTGAGTTATGAAGAGAGGCCTGGGCAGATTTTTTGCCAGAGAAGGTGAAGAAGTCACGCAATAGGGAAATAGCACTCGTGAAGGTTTTGTGGCAGAATCACCAATTCGAGAAGGCTATTTGGGAATGAGAGGATGAGATGAGGGCGCAGTACCCATAACATTTTCAGGATGAACTTTCGAGGCAGAAAGTTCTTCAAGGGAAAGGATGTAACACCTCGATTTTTGTTATTAATGTAATTTCAGTATTTTCTAGTATTAAAGGGAATTTTTGGAATTTTGGAAATTTAAGTGTAATTATTGTGATTTGATACAAAGAAATAGGTGATTCGTCTTAATTGTTTAATCAGAGGGAAATGGTGGAAATTGAACTTTTTATATCACACAAATTTAATTTGAAACTAATGTTAGGAATTAATTTTATTTGGGAGGTTGGTTAAATTCTTTTTTTAATTGAAAATTTTAAAGGAACAAGGGATTTAAGTGGAAGGAAGAGAATAAAATAAGGTAAAATAAAATATAATGAATAAAAATAAATAAAATAAAATAAATATTTTTATTTCTTTATTTATTATTTTTTATTTCCTTTTTCCCTTCCCTTCTTCTTCTCACGCAAAGTGACACACCAACTTTTCTTCTCCACGCTGTCCACCGCCGACCCAGCCTCTCGCGCCGCTTGCCTCCTTCGCACTACTCGTCGCGGGGCCTTCCTCCTAGCCGTTGAAGTCGACACCGAGTCATAGACCTGAGATACACGTCCTAGCTGTCTAGTCTAGATCCAACCGCTTGCCCTCGTCCTTCGTGTTGACTCCGCCGAAAAATCCAGATCTGAAAGCGCCTCTCGCCGTTTGCGACCCAGCACCGCCCCTTTCTCATCGGCTGGATCCGACTCCACCTAGCGATGTGTCGCTTGATGACGAGCTTCAAAACGCCCGCCTCTTCTCTCTTCTGACCACGAATCTGAACTTGCCGCCTCTGGTTGCGAGTCGCTGCTGCGTAGGTTGTGCGACTCCATCCGACACCACCGTCAGCAAGATGTCGTCGCTACTCGCTTGATCTACTAGTTTGGTGAGTTTTGTTGGGAATTTGAGATTTTTGTTCAGGTTTGATAACCAACCAATTATGGGCCTAATTACTGGATTAATGTGATTTTTGAATTTTACATACAAAGTTTGGAGGGCATTTTAAAGTCTTTTGGGTGCTACCGAAAAGATTATGAGTTCCGTCAATTTTGGTAAGTTTTGGGTGAGTATTGGTTTGGTTCCCTTTTTATTTAGGGTAATCGTTGAAAATTAATTATTATACTTTGGTTTTGATTTAGGTTCAATTTGGACAAATAAATAGAACTTTGGAACTGGCCTCAAACCAAGCCGTACTTTTCGATAAGTTAAATTTGTGGTCATTTGATTTAATTTGGTTAATTAGATTTAGACCCTAAGGATGAGTTTAAAACTTTGGATTTATTATTATTGGACTAGGGGTGCTAAAATTATATTTTGTAATGTATGTTATAGAGTGGATTCAAAGTCTTCAAGAGTTGTAAGAAGGTTAATTACTTGGTTAATTTGGGACCAAATTTGAGGTAAGTAATCTTACTACTAGAACTGCCCACGGCCAGCACTGGATGTATGCTAGCATGATGGATGATGTTATGGTAGAATGACAGCATGATGAACTATAGTTTAGTATAATCCAATGTATGTTTTTTGCTTGAGGGTCTGAAAGATTTATTGTGCACATAGACACTTGAATGCTAGCATGAGATGGTATGTGATTCCATATGGTTGTATTTGATCTGATGATGTTGAGGTATATGTGTATGTTGTGAAGCCATGATGTTGAGGTATATATGTATGTCATAGATTCATATAGTGATAAGTTATGATGTTGAACTCTGCAAGTGTCCCTTACTGATTAGTTAGATGCCCATTAGATTTTGTGTTTCTTCGGGATTCATGTCATAACATGTACAAACACCATTTGCATAGGACGCCACCCTTTCTCAATCGGCTGGATCCGACTCCCACTAGCGATGTGTCGCTTGATGACGAGCTTCAAACGCCCGCCTCTCTCTCTCTGACCCACGAATCTGTAACTTGCCGCCTCTGGTTGCGAGTCGCTGCTGCCTAGGTTGTGCGACTCCACTCCGACACCACCGTCAAGCAAGATGTCGTCGCTACTCGCTTGATCTACTAGTTTGGGTGAGTTTTGTTGGGAATTTGAGGATTTTTGGTTCAGGTTTTGAATAACCAACCAATTATGGGCCTAATTACTGGATTAATGTGATTTTGAATTTTACATACAAAGTTTGGAGGCATTTTAAAGTCTTTTGGGTGCTACCGACAAGATTATGAGTTCCGTCAATTTTGGTAAGTTTTGGGTGAGTAGTTGGTTTGGTTCCCTTTTTTATTTAGGGTAATCGTTGAAAATTTAATTATTATACTTTGGTTTTGATTTAGGTTCAATTTGGACAAATAAATAGAACTTTGGAACTGGCCTCAAACCAAGCCGTGACTTCGGTAAGTTAAATTTGTGGTCATTTGATTTAATTTGGTTAATTAGATTTAGACCCTAAAGATGAGTTTAAAACTTTGGATTTATTATTATTGGACTAGGGGTGCTAAATTAATATTTGTAATGTATGTTATAGAGTGGATTCAAAGTCTTCCAAGAGTTGTAAGAAGGTTAATTACTTGGGTTAATTTGGGACCAAATTTGAGGTAAGTAATCTTACTACTAGAACTGCCCACGGGCCAGGCACTGGATGTATGCTAGCATGATGGATGGATGTTATGGTAGAATGACAGCATGATGAACTAATAGTTTAGTATAACCAATGTATGTTTTTGCTTGAGGGTCTGAAAGATTTATTTGTGCACATAGACACTTGAATGCTAGCATGAGATGGTATGTGATTCCATATGGTTGTATTTGATCTGATGATGTTGAGGTATATGTGTATGTTGTGAAGCCATGATGTTGAGGTATATATGTATGTCATAGATTCATATAGTGATAGTTATGATGTTGAGACTCTGCAAGTGTCCTTACTGATTAGTTAGATGCCCATTAGATTTTGTGTTTCCTTCGGGATTCATGTCATAACATGTACAAACACATTTGCATAGGACGCCCCTACTTCTCATGTCATAACATGTACAAATTAGGATCACTACGTTTGTAGCACTTTATAACTCTTTGTAACAACTACAGAGTAGGTCGCATCCAATAGTGTTACCAAAATAAAGCACCCAACCTAATTCATATACTATAGATCATTTTAACTATTTACTCGAACCTGATCCACTTTTATGTCTACACATAAAATTCAAGTACTCAGGTAATAGTCATGTGTCTTTTAGGTTTACTAGATTTCTAATAAGCAAAACATATATTCAATAACAACTTATTGAATTTTTAGAATAAGTTTTATTGTTTACAAACCACGAGTTTTAGGACATAAAACCCAACACTAAAGGAATCCTCCATAATATTTTATGTATCATAATTGAGGGGTTGTTTCCTTTCAAGTCACTAATTGACCACCCCAAAGCCAATTGATAGGTTCGCAAGACTCTAAAAAATTTCTCCTATTCTACTCTGTTTAATTCAGATGAAATAACTATGGGGTATTTAGAGAATTCTCCTAGAAAAGTATACCTCAAATGTGCAGGTAAGGCTTCCAATTCTAATAAGGGTGGCATATTAACATTAGACTCACTAACAGAGAATGGAGGTATAGGTACATGCTTAGCATAACACATAGGCAAATAATTCAAACATTCAATGTAAAACATAATATCCTCATCTATCCCATCTATCATATCCATCTCACAATTTAACAAACTTTGACTCAAATAATCGGTGGCTAAGGCCAGTTCTTGAAACTCAGCAATATGTCTATCCATAATATTAATGCTATAACAAGTACTATCCGATCTAACATGCTTCAGAGAACGGAAAATATTGAATTTTACCTCCTTGTTTTCCACTCGAAGTGTAAGCTTACCGTCGTGGACATCAATGTCCTACTTGCAGCCAAGAATTGCCGGCCTAGGATGATGGGAACCTCTGAATCTTCCTCCATATCTAGAACTACTGGAAAGATGAATTTATCGACCTTAATTAATACATCCTCCATTACACCTTAAGGGTAATTAAGAGAATGATCTGCTAGTTGCAAAGATATTGTTGTCGACTATACCTCTCCTATGTCCAATTTCCTATACAAAGATAAAGGCATCAGATTAATTGAGGCCTTTAAATCACATAGAGTTCTACTTACCGTTAAGCTCCCAATGATGCAGGGGATTGTGAAGCTCCCAGAATCCTTCATCTTTTGAGGCAGCTTCCTTTGCAAAATTGCACTGCATTCCTCTGTCAAACTCACTATATCAAAATTTTCAAATTTCTTCTTTTTTGAAAAACACATCCTTGATAAACTTGTCATAATTAGGCATTTGTTCCAGCGCATCTACAAAATGAATATTAATATGCAACTTCTTAAAAATGTCAAAAAATTTGGCAAATTGATAATTTAGCTTTTTCTTTTGAAAACGTTGAGGATAAGGGATGCTATTACAAACAGGAGGTAAAGGGTTAGAAAGACTTCCTGAATTCGATGACGTGGGTACATCAGTTGCCTCCCTCTCGGCATTCACTTCAAATTCTTGGTCAGTGTCCCTTGTCACGGGCTTATCGGTCTTTTGTGCGTCCTCATCCACCCATTCGGTCCCAGCTATTATTCTCTTGCTTCTCAAATTCATTGCCTTGCCTTCCTCCTTATGGCTTTTCTCAACACAGCAGACAAACTTGCCTGATTGAATGGCATTCATTGTAGCCGCCATCTCGTTAAACTGGGCCTCAAGATTCTGAATGGCCTTACCATGATTGGTCATGGTACTTTCGAAGTAGTTCGCCCAACTTCTGGATTTTGTGATAAACTCCCTCATCAATTCCTCAATTGAGGGCTTCTGCTCAGGAGGTGGTGGGGAAGTTGAAAAACTTGGATGGCCCTGCAAAACATTTTTTATGTTAGCATACGAGAAGCTTTCATAATTACGCAAACTTGATTGATAATGGGGAGGTTCTGATGTGATCCTCGAAACTGGTTGTGCTGATGTGCAAAATTTGCATGCTCAGTATTTGGCATCTCCCATTATGGCGTTTCATGGTACGCCGCTATCGATGTAATCAATGGTTGGGTACCTGCAAACAAATGACTAATTACGTTAGTCAAAGCAGCCAATTGTTCCTTTAACGCCCCTATCTCATTGAGCTCATAAAAGCCTGCCACTCTAGATGTCCCTCGCTCTGATAGCTAGTTATAACTTGTGGTGGCCATCTCCTCTAGCAATGCCCAAGCATCGGTTGGGGTCTTTGCAAAAATTAAGCCACCTGCAGCATTATTCAAGATGGATTTCGTAGTGCTGGTCAACCCATTGTAGAACAACTGAATCTGCAACCTGTCAAGATATCCATGTTGGGGGCACTTTTAGAGCAACTCCTTATACCGTCCCCATGCCTTAAACAGTTGCTCATCCTCTCTCTACCTGAACGTCTCAATTTCTATCCTTAGTCTACTTGTATTTGCAGGAGAGAAGAATTTGTTCAGAAAGGCTTGGGCCAACTCATCCCATGTAGTCATACTCCCTGTTGTAAGTGACTCCAGCCAATCTTTCGCCTTGTCTTGCACAGAAAGAGGAGACAAATCTCAGCCGAATAGCATCAAAAGAGACTCCACTTATTTTCACCGTCCCATTAATTTTCAGGAAAGAGTGGATATGCTTATGCGAATCTTCATGTGAAGTTCCTCTGCAAGGTCCTGTGCCATCTTAATTAAACCAGGTTTTAGCTCAAAATTATTGGCATTAATTGAGGCCTTAGCAATGCCCGTCTAGGACGTGGGGACAACTAATTAGAAATACTCTCTAATGGTTCTATTAGCTCCCTCTTGGTCCCCCATGGCATCAAACAAGTTCTCAACAACTACAAAATAAAACTCAATTCTTAGCAATATTAATCTTGGAAAATAATTTTGTGTTAGTCCTCGACAACAACGCCAAAAACTTGATGCGTGGACGCAAATGCACGTATCGAAGTAATAAATCCCAAAATACGGTACCGTCCTCAGAGATCGGCATGAGTAATTATTCCTAAGCTTAGCTATCATAGTTCTTTGTCAATTTTATCCAGGCAACCAAAAGATGATTTTTATCAATGATTACAAGGAACAAAAATTCAATTAGACACAAACACAATTCAGAGCGAAACTAACCCAGGGTTTCATTTAGGAAGTACAATGAGTTATGACATGCAATTGATTGAAATCAGTAAATTGAGGCTAGAAGTTTTAAAATCAGGAAATTCTTTCTCGAGCTCAAACATTCTTAATAACTAACCATCGACCTGAATCTCTTCTATTGCTTGATTAGCTACAACATTAAGATCCTTCAATCGCACCCCTTATTATTCTAAATTCATTCTCATGCAATTTTGGATAACAATCTAAATTATTGGGTCAAACGAATTAAATTCTCTCTCGAGACATCTAATTAACTTAAGTTCATTCAATTAGTGATAAGTTAATTAAAAGCATTAAGGACAAACAATTTAGAAATCTATGCAAAATCAATCAATTGTAAATTCAATTACTCAAAGTAACATCCCTAAAATCCACAAACACCCTAGAACCAAAGTTTAGCCACGCATGATTTCAACAACAATAATCAACAAATAATCAGTCATCATGGAAAAACAATAATATAAACGTAGAAAACGATCTCCCCTCAATAGAACTGAATCCCAATCACAATCTTCTCAATTCTCGCCACGAATTATGGATTGGTCTTCTACAAAATGCACGTTCTCAATCAATTCTTCTCATCACAATCAACCCAAAAATGCTCTCGGGTTAACACTCAATCAAAATCTTGGGTCTTCAGTGGAAACGGTTCGAAATTGCCCTGATTTACCATTGTACGGACTTGAATTTTTGTGTAAAACTCTCTAAATTTCTTCCTCTTCAGACCTGGCAGTGCAACAAAGTATTTATAATGCCTTCGCAGCATTGCAACACTGCAATTCAACATTGCAACACTGGCATCATACCAGCCGTGCATAGAAGTTGTAGCATTGCAACACTGCCCTATTTCCAAGTGCTCTCGGGTTGAAATGTTAGGGAGCAGTGTTACAACGCTCGTCCAATGCTGGCTTCCCCGAATTGTCTTCCAAAATTGTCTCTTTTCTTGCCCTTTGATCCTTGGTTTCTTCCTAATTCCATAGCTAACTCATAAATGTCAAATTGGGAGTTTTTTCCCAGGTTTTTTTTACCATTTTCACACAAATTGCTCCTAATGCTTAGTTTCCTGAAATTACTAAATAATCCACATCAAACTAAACAAAAATATCAATAGTAGTTCTAAATTTTAAGATAATAAAAGCACTTTTTAGATTCTTTTCACCATCGTTGAGTGTTTAGTGATGTCCCAAAACTTCTGAAAAAATAGGGTTGAGAACCTATCAGAACCAAGAGCTTTTGTTAGAAACATTTAGAGCAGTGCTCATTTCACTTCCTCTTCAGTAAAGGGGGTTAACAAAAGTACATCCATTTTTCTTGTGACCTTCCGCGTAACCTGACTGAGTACATCTATGATATGATCCTCATTGGGTTGGGATGAACGAAAAATGTCATTGAAGTAGGATACAAAAACATTTTCCATCCCAACATATGAGTCAACCCATTCACCATCTTCCGTCTTCACGCCAGAAATATGATTCTTCAACCACGAAGAAGAAGCTTTCTTGTGGAACCACTTCGTGTTTCTATCACCCCACCATAGCCAATTTTCATGATTGCTTCTAAGACTACTCTTCTTTCTCAGGGATTTTATCCAAACTATTCTCAATGTGATTAATTTCAACAAAATCGGGTCCCTCACTACGATTATATGAAGAATCAAGTGAGCTCTTTTGGTTGCTATTTCAACAAATAAGGTTTTTTTAACTCTCCCCCATCTCCCTAGTTGAGCTCCACAATTTTCAATAGTCTCTGAAAAATCAGTGAGAGTCCCAGTAGACCCAACCCAATAATTAGCAAAAATCTCTCTACATTCATTATCATTAGCCCAAAATTCTTGAAATCTAAATTTCTTGTGTGTTGCCCGAGTAGGCACAGGAACAACAATCTCTGCATAAATTGCTTTTTGATCAAAGACCATGGAAGGTTTGTAAGCTTAGATGATTTAAACATTTCACAAAAAGAAGCATTGTTAAAAAAAACGGCCAAGACATTTAAAAATTCTAGTCTCACCCTTCCACTTGTCAATCCACGTAAATCTATTGCCAGAATAACCCAAATCACAAAGCTGTAAATCATTAATCGTCCCTTCGAACATTTCTATATTTCGAGAAAGGGTTTTCAAACCCCCCTTCCTCCTCCCATAAACATTCATTCAGATCGCCCCCCCACCAACCAAGGGAATTCATCATTATTAAATAGTCTCCTCAACAATTCATAAGTGTACTTCTTGTTTTGATTTTTTGGATATCCTTACTGAAGAAACTCATATCTAAGAGTTCCACGAGCACGTTCGTATCGCTCTGATCTTACCGTAACCAAAATACACATTATACATTCAAAACACATAGTTATGCAAACAAATTTTAATTAACGGCATGCTATGAACAACAAAATGAAAAGGGAAAGAGTTCCATACCAATTGAAGACGTTCTTCACACTTCAAAACTCCGACGCAGCGGAAACCTCCACGCAATCTACCAACACACAGCAGCAGCATCGACAACAGCAGCACGAACAACGCACGAACAAGAACGCCGTTGAGACGTCACCACCACTAAAGAGCCCTGGGTATTCTCGGAGTGAAAACCCAAAGAGTGGTCTTTGGTAAATTTGGTAAAGGAAGGAGGAAACATGAATCGTGTAGGCGATAAACAAGTGGGAGGAAAAAAGACACTATCGCATAGTAGACTGCTTATCGTTTAGGAGAAGCTACACGATCGTGTATGATTTACTGAACGATTGTTTAGGAAAAGGTACACGATCGTTTAGTAAAATCGACACACTATACGATCGTTTAGAGAAGCTATGCGATCGTGTAGGCGACAGTGTGCGATCGTTTAGGCAGGAGGTAGACGATCGTTTAGGCGGAGAGGACTATCGTATAGGCTCTTGTTTTTACTAAGCGATCGTTAGTTTTTTCCAACGCGCATTTGCAAAATATTTTGGGCGATTGGAAGACGATTCAAAATGAGAGCAATTTTCATTTTAACTCATCAGTTACACTAACCGACGTTACCCCACAAACCCACGTCAAAACGTGAATTTTTGGATTAATTATCATATAATTAACCAATTAATTAATTAATAAATATAATCATATTATATTTTTATCCTATAATTTGATATCACACATCTACTATAGTATTTTTTTTTCCCTACTTGATATAAATTATATTTATATCTATTATCCTCCAAAATAATGTATTTCATACATTTAGCCAATTATATCATATATAATTGACAAGTCCAATTATATCATATATAATCGAACTTTTCTTGTCAATTTGAACATTTCAAATCAACCCAAACACTAGTTCTCGACTTTATCCAAGCTACCCAAGGGACCTAATGGACCTGTGGCTCGAAGCTCTAATGGTCCGTGAATAAATGGCTAAACTCTTTAGCCACGAAATCCACCATCCGTTAACTGTCAAGCATTCACTAAAACAACAACTGAACTCTTCTTACTACAGATATATTTCTGTGTCCATCGTATATAACCAATCATGAGTATGATGATCCTTCACAATGCTCGTAAGTATAGTGGACGAAATTACTGTTTTTGCCCCTGTAGTTACTTCTCACTCCTTAAGTACCACCGATTCCTCTAATGAACAATACAACATAGTCCAACTATATGTGAACACCTTTCGGGCCAAGAGAAGGTGTGTGGCGCCACATCGTTCAAAACCCCGAATCAGCCCTTAAGGGAGCTATCTATCTACTTACCTCTGCCTCGGGAAGGAGTGAATTCCATCTTGTTGTAGCTGAGTTCCCAGCTCCCAAATCAGACGAATCCCAAAAATGGTAGGGTTTGAATCGGTGATCTGGTCATCACACTCATACAAATCAAAGGACCGCCCTCAATGGCAGGAGTTTCCAACTCACTCAGGATTGAGGTCATGTTACTTATGGTCATCCTAGTGAAGTGAAGTCTCTGTTCATGAACGGTGTTATATAACGAACGTTAACACTTCGTGGTCAGGTCTTATACAAACTCTTTGTATAAGGACGCCCCCGTTCGCATGTCTCCAACACGAATGATCAGGATCAGACCATTTTCTTGATAAGTCATAACACTTATGACCATTCCACAAAGCAGGCCGCGTCCGTAGCGTTACGAGGATAAGGTTTCCCTCATATATCCATATACTACAGACCATTTTGGTTATCACTCAAGACATGATCCACTTGTATGTCACCACATACATGCTTGAATCACATAACATGGGATTTTATATTTATTGGTTTGTGGTAAAGCAAATAAAACAAGTAACTGGGCAAAATACAATATGTGAAGTAAATATCATATATTAACAACACAAGCGTTTGTACAAACTGTTTACAAACTACAAGACACGAGACTTTAGGGCATCAACCCCAACACTTACAATCCTGAAAACCTCCAAATTCTCCCTTCAAAGGTAATGTTACAATAAATATGGTTGGAAGAGTAGGGTCGTACAACCACATCTACCTCATTTCTTCATAATAAAGCAATACCCGCACTTTTACCTTGACTATCCACGTCCAAATAGTTTTCAACATTCAAATGTCGCCTAATTGTTGGGTTGATGCCCTGAATTTCGTGGCCTTGTAGTTTTTAATTTTATTTGTACAAGTAATTTATTTATCTAGTAAAATAAGAGGTATTTTATTCGACATTTAGTTGCATTAACCCAAAATCAATAAACTAAAATCCAAGGTTATTTGTTGTAACTTAAACATGTATGTGGAGAAATACAAGTAGATCATGTTTAAGTAATAACTTGAACGGTTTGTAGTAGATGGATAAGGTTGGTTAGCTTATCTTGGCGACACTACAAATACGACTCGCTTTGTAGTTGTTATAATTGTTATAAATTGCTACAAATGATTTGATCTTGATTATTCATGTGGAGACATATGAGCGGGGCATTATATACAAAGAGTTTGTATAAGACCGGACTACGAAATGAATAGTCTCTCTTTATATAACATCGTTGCTAGAAGAGACTTGCATTTTGTTAGCTCTCAAAAAGAGCTTATATTCCTTGCTTAATTCGGGCTTGTTATTAGATTTTACGTGTTTATTTTCCTATTTTGTAGGTATCGAGCAATCAAGAGGTAGAATTAATCATTTGGTGAAGAACAAGGTTAATTTGAAGCAATTTGGAGTTAATTTGTACATCCGAGCTTCAAAAGAGTTGAAAAGACCAAAATGGCAACCATCGAGCACCATCAAGTACCATCGAGTAAAGACTATCAAGTAACCAAGAGAATGCTACCGAGTGACAAGCGGTCGAGCATCGAGTAGCGAGTTTCTGGTAGCATCACAACGCTATTCCAAGCATCGCAACGCTCCAAGCTAAATCAACGCCAGAGTCCTAACGCATCCTAACGCTTCACTTCAACACTTGAAGGTAGAAGCATCAACATTGCAACACTAACGTTGCGAAGAATGATGGACATAGAGTTGAGCGCGTGCGTAACCCAACGTTGCAATGCCATTCCAAGCATTGCAACGCTGCGATGAATCCTATAAATATATCTCCTCGGCCCTAGGTTAGAACATGCCGAATTTTGGAGGCCAAATCGATGGAGGCTGAAGTTAATCTTTATTCTTCTTCCTTTTCCTTCAATTTTCAATATCTATAGGTTAGTTTTTTATTTTGATTTATCTAGGAATTGAGAAGTAATCTCTATCTAATTTCTTTGAGCAAGAGCCTTATGTTAATTTCTTGAAGGTTTTCTAATTAATTTAACTATAATCTTGTAAATTCTTTGGATGAATTTGTTTTAATATTAATAGAGTTTCAATGAATTCTTATGACAAATTAATTTTTGAAATTATTGTTTGCAAAATTGTCATAGCCTGTGAAAAATTGATTGATTTAGTTGCATGTTAGGATCACATATGTGAAGCCTAACTTTTTCTGACATAATGCATGTATGCCCTTTTCCAAATAAATCATGCTACAAGATATGGCTTTCTGGCTTGTAGTATGTCTCAACAATTAAACCATTTCTTAATGCTTTTCAGTTTTAACTTGTATGTCACTAAGAAGGAAAAATTTTAAACTAAAAGAGGTCTAACTTGGTTTAACACCAAATTTGACTAATTAGGCTATTAGAATTTCTAATAGGTTGAGAAGTTGACAGATTTAGTGTAATTAATTGATGCCTAATGAAAGAAATTGCATAGGAACTCTCTCTTGCTCTAGAAATAGATAGACTCTTATTCTAGATCACATTTACCCTTTTATTTCAATTTCACGCATTTATCTCTTCCACATAAAAACCCTCCATTTATCGCTCTGATTAGAAAATTAACTTAATGAAACCAATCGCGCTTATCTGTGGCTCGACTCGGATTTACCATTATTATTATGTCTTTGTAGTAATAGGAGTAGTACGGTATTTATAAATTTATTTTGTTTTGATATTGGAGTCGAATTAACGACATTGATTCTCCATCCGAACACATTTCACCAAGATGACCATAGGTGACTTGACCTGAATCCTGAGTAAGTTGTGAACTTTTGCCTATGAAGACAGTCCTTTGATTTACATGGGTGAGAGTGGCCAGTTTCGCCATTTCAATATATCTACTATTTTGAGCATTCGTCTGATTGGGGAGTTGGAAATGCAGCTACACAAGAAGAAATTCACTCATTCCCTACTGTTAGGGCAAGTAGAGAAACTGCTCCCTTAGGGGCTGATTTTGGGGCTTGACCAATGTGGCGATACACCCTCTCATGGTCTAAGAGGGGTTTGGTTGTAGTTGGATTATAACTAATTGTTTATTAGAGGGATTGGTGGTACTTAAGGAATTAGATGTAACTACAGGGGCAAAATGGTAATTTTGACCCAACTGTTTGTATGAGCAATTTGTGAAGGATCAACGCACTGTTGATTGGTTATATCCAATGGACACAAAAATGTATCTGTAGTGCGAAGAATACAATTGTCAGTATTTAGTGGAGTGACTAATAATTAATAGAAGTTGATTAACTTAATTAAAGAATTTAATTAATTAATCAAGTACCATTGAAGCTTCAATTTATAAGTCCATAAGATCTATTCGTTAGCTCAATTGGGATTAATGAGAATCAATTTTGGATTAATTTGAATTGTTCAAATTAACTGAAGGAAATTAATTATATAAGATATAATCAATATAATATGCATGATACATTATACTATAAAATTTATTATGTGAGATATAATTAATATAATATATATGATACATTATAATATAAAGTTTATTTGAGAGAACATAAATATTGAATATGATTCAAGTATTTAATTATATGAATGTGATTCATATAAAAACTGTAAGTTAAAATTTAATATGAATATGATTTACATTAATTCTATAGGTTATATGAGAGATTAATAACCGTCGGTTATATTATATGTAATAAATTAAAACTATAGGTTATGTTATATAACATATGGTTTAATATATATATATATATATATTAAAATGCTGAATTTTTTGAGTTTTTGAAATTTAAAATTAGGGAGTTATTTTAATTCCCTCAACCCACCTTCTCATAACCAACATAAAATATACAGAGTAGTTAAAGAGAAATCTTGTTTTTTGATCTACTCCATTTTGTTCTTGGAATCTCATTGTGTGATTTCTGTCCAGAAAAATTTCTCTCAAATCAAAACTCTCCCTTACCAAATTAATCTCTTCGTGATAGTGTCCAATTTTTGGAGTAATTCTTATTGTGTTCATGAGTTTCAGTGTTCAAGGGAGAAGGAGACCATTCGAGTAGTACATTGGAGAGGAAACGTGAAGAAATCATTCTTCAAGAGTAAGTCATTCTTAATTCTTCTTCCTCTCCAGATTTATGAAAGCATGGTTAACTAGAGTAAATGTATATTAGTTTCCATCCTCTATTAATTCTAGTTCTATAAAATAAAAGTTGGGGACATGATCTTTTCGCAGCGGCTATTCACATCTTCCTTTGCCTAACATCTTCTATAAAACTGACACTGCACTTTGTTTCCATTAGAAAAATCAGTTAGGGATTGTGTGGACACATAAGGTCTTTTAGGTCTTTGGATGTCCTTGGATTCCCCACATCTCGGACGTTCCAATAGAAGATTTTCATTTGGTTTTTGTTTGTTTGTTTGTTTTTTTTTTTTTGGTTGTGACATCCTCGTCCTCCACTAACATGCAATTAAAAGGGATACTTTGTATCTGGATCCAAAAATCAGCCTTCTGAAAAATCAAATCCCTAATTTGGTCATTTTCCTGAGGTGCAATCATCACAATCAAAGCTTTCTTGAAAGACCAGGGACCCATATTCAAAATTCTTGTCTTTTCCATGTTGGTTTTGAACTGTACTGTGAACAAATTGAACTCTCCAAGAAAATTCCATACAAATTAGAAGGCTTCAACATTTACCCTTTTGATATACATTACCTTCATCACCACACACAATGATGTATTCTTTTTCGTGAACAAAACTTCCGCTATCCACAACATCAAATTCCTCTGCCTCTTTGATCGTAAGGGATAACTTTTCCCATTTGTAGTTTAACTCATCCATGAGGGCACAACCCCACGAAAAGAGAAGATCAAAGTTACAACAAAACTTCCAAAATTCTCGATTAGAGAGAAGGGATAGAATCTCATAGTGGAAGCGAATATTTGCTTTGCTCTAATTTTGTTTTAAAATTACAACATAAAAAAGAAGAAACATACAACAATATGTAGTAAGTTAAACATGAAATGAGATGAAAGAAGAAACATGGCTTCAAAGAACACTTCTTCAAATCTTCTACAGGTCTTCATTCTTCTCTACAACCAATCTCTCACTTAGAGAGATGCATCAAAATGTCTTCCCTGCTATTCTTTTGGCAATGATCGATTTGTGGGAACCTCCTTTCAAAAAAGAAAAAGAAAATTTTGTGATATGGAGAAGAATTTTACAGAGAAAAGATCAATTTGATGCATTAGTTTTTCTCTAGAAAAACTAACTTTTTTAAGAGAAAAACTTCCTATTTAAACCTTATTGAAATATATATATAGCTCTCATTGTCTATATAGTTTTTTAAGGAAAATTGTATATAGTGACCCAAAAACTAATTTTTTTTAATGAGTGACCTCTTTCTAAAAACTTATTTGTTATTGATCCTTTGCCATGTGAAATACCACTTATACCCTTAATATTAAATTTCCTCTTTCCTTATATGACTTACGTCTATTTTACTTTTCCTTTCCAATGACAACAAATGAAAATTTAAAGTCATTTAAAACTAAATATGCTTTAACATTTTGCTTACTTCATAAGCATGATTGGAAAAAATGCGAAAAATTGTATGAAAACGAGTGGTCATTTAATTAAAATGGAGTTGCATTGACAAATGTACGATAAAAGCAAAGTTATTGTTTTCATAGAAAAAGTATGCGATCATTGACATCAGCATAGGCGATCACTTACATCAACATATGTGATCACTGACATCAGCGTAGGCGATTGCTTACATCAACATATGTGATCACTTAAATCAGCATAAGTGATCGCTTGTATTAGCATACACGGTCGCTCAATTTTCGTTTTGCAATTTTGTTTTGGTTATATCTTCACTGATACAATTTCGTTTTTGCTAAATGACCACTTGTTTTTATATGAATCTTCGTGTTCTTTTTTATTATTTGTATATTGAGCAAAATGCTAAAAAGTAATGAATATAAATGACATTATAACATTTAAATTTAGATAAAATTTACTTTTGGACTAATAAAGTCAATGATTATTTCAGTTTTTATTCAATTTACATGCATGGTTGGAAAGAACACGAAAAAAACATATGAAAAGCAATGGTCATTGAGTAAAAAGGGAGTTGTATCGACAACAATATGACCAAAACAAAATTGCAAAACGAAAACTGAGCGATCGCATATGCTGATGTAAGCAATCACACACTTTTTTTTGTGCAAACGGTAGTTTTATTTTTGTCGTATCTTTGTCGATACAACTCTATTTTAACTATAAGACCACTCATTTCATACGTTCGTTCATTCCAACCATGCTTATAAAGTAAGCAAAATGTTAAAGCATCTTTAGTTTTTTAGATGACTTTGAATTTTTGTTTTGTTGTTATTGGAAGGGAAGAGCAAAAGAGACGTAGATAATACAAGGGGATATATTATTTAATATTGAGGGTAAAAGTGTTAAGGATATTAAGGATGCCAACACATAAAGTCTTGCCTATCTACCAAAAGAATAGGACTTACCAAAGGAATAGGTTGGTTACAAACAAATCTCTAACCATTTGTATTTGTTGAGTTATTTTTACATTCCCAAATTAGGGATTCCATATTGTATAAATACCTCACCTATATACATTTGAAATACAAGAAATCATAAAGGAAAACTTGGCTTGCCATTGTCGTTTGCTACCTATCGTCTACTTGATTGAGCTATCGTTTACCTTGTCTAAGTGCTATCGTCCGCAGCGTGAGTCAAGCCATATCCTTCAACCTCTCTTTCCTTACTTGATATCAAAGCCCATAAAGCCCAAATAGGTGATGTCGGTCCAATAAGAAGAAATTGTGATCCGATTAAGATTGGTAAATCCAAAAGAGGCACCATCTTGAGAGGCATGTTGAGAATGGGTTACTCCTCTCATCGCCAATTGGTTTTGAGATGGAATCCCATACTCTCTAATATGGTATCAGAGCACATAATGACCAACATCAATCAAGGAAACCTGGGAGCCACTCTCGGCACAACCAACTTCAGCGGCCCACCTTTGAACCAACTCCTCAATCAAATAACCTCCATTAAACTTGATCGCAGTAATTTTCTCCTATGGAAAAACTTAGCGCTTCCAATCCTTTGGATTTATCGACTCGAAGGACACCTGACCGGACAAAAAGTTTGTCCCTCGATGTTTCTGCAACCTGCAGTTGGTGAGAGTATACCGACTGGATCGACTAGAGCAGAAGCTGCTCCACGCAGCACAAAAGGAAGTTTCGGCAGTGGTGCTTCCAGCTCGTCGATAGAACTTGAGGTAAATCCTCAATATGAAGTGTGGATGGCTGTAGATTAACTTCTCCTCGCCTGGCTGTATAACTCCATGACACCAAAGGTTGCCATTCAAGAATTGGAATATGAATGTGCAAAGGATCTATGGACCAGCATTCAACAACTCTTTGGTGTTCAGTCCAGGGCTGAAGAAGATTATCTGAGACATGTGTTTCAAATAACCAGAAACAGTAATTTGAAAATGGAGGAGTACCTTCGAACTATGAAAATGAATGCTGACAATCTCGAGCATGTTGATAGTCCTGTGCAACCAAGAGCTCTTGTTTCATAGGTACTACTAGGACTTGATGAAGAATACAATGCCATCGTGGCCACGATCCAAGGGAGAGCGGACATATCGTGGCTTAATATACAGTCAGAACTTCTCCTGTATGAAAGAAGATTGGAACATCAATCAAACCAAAAGACGACAGTAGGCTTCAACCAAGTCAGTAATGCATAAGTGAATATGACAAACACTAGACATGTCAACCAAAACAACAAGTCCAATAGCAGCAATCAGTCTACTGGGGGAGGACAACGAGGTGGTGGTGGCCATGGCAGAGGTCGAGGTAGGGGAAGAAACAACAACAAACCTGTGTGTCAAGTTTGCATTCTACTGCTTCAACAGGTATAACAACGATTTTATTCCCAATTCTCCTCAAAACAAGGGACAACCCTTCCCCAACAATCAGACCAAAAACACACAACCTCACCCAATAGCCCTAGCCACTGCTTATGGGAGTAACCCCTTTTTGACAAGACAAGAAAACATGACTAATGCAAATGGTATGCTGACAGTGGTGCCTCCAATCATGTTACCTCAGACTTCAACAATCTTGGCAATCCGACTGAATACTCAAGTACTGAAGCAGTCATTGTAGCTAATGGTAATACTCTAGAAATTTCTCATGTTGGAACTGCATGTTTTTCTAGTGATGCCTGCAATTTGAAACTAAATGATATGTTATGTGTGCTTGCCATAGCAAAACATTTGGTTAGTATATCTAAGCTAACAAAAGACAATAACATGTTTATTGAATTTCACACGGATTACTGTCTTGTTAAGGACAAGGGTATGGGACAAACGGTAATGAAAGGAATGCTTAAAGATGGATTGTATCAGTTAGAGGGTGCAGAAATCAACTCGAAGTCAGTAGGAAACGGAGTACCATCGCAACCAGTGCACAAAAATAAAGATCTGTCTACTCTTAGCATATCTTTGAAGCATAGGGTGTCTAAGATTACATGGCATAGACGGCTTGGCCATCCTTCGTAAAAAACACTAGAGTTTATTATCAAAAGTTGTAATCTCCCTATGTTATCTAATGAAGAGCTTAACTTTTGTGATTCTTGTAACTATGGAAAATCGCATTCTTTAGCCTTCCCTAACTCTAATTCAAGAGCATCTGCAACCTTTGAACTTATACACACTGATTTCTCGGGTCTAGCTCCTCTCTTGTCAACTGTAGGAATAGGCCACTTCTTGGCAAGTTCGGAAGCTTTGGTGAGAGGGGAGATGGGTACAAATATTATGCTATCTTTGTTGATGATCAATATAGGTACACATGGATCTATCATCTGAGGTTAAAAAGTGACACACTGGCAGCTTTTCAACACTTTCTCACCATGGTACAAACTCAGTTCAATACACTGATCAAGTCCCTACAGTCAGATAATGGCGGAGAATTTGTCAAGATACACAAAGTCTGTCATCAGCTTGGCATTGCTTCCAGATACATCTATCTATATACGCCGACACAAAATGGAAGGGCTGAGAGGAAGCACAGACACATAGAAGACGGAGCTAACCCTACTAGCACAAGCACAAACACATCTTCCCTTACATCATTGGTGGGATGCATTCTTATACTCAACTCTACTGATTAATGGCCTTTCTACCCCTATCCTAAATGGAAAGTCTCCAATGGAAATGATGATAAAAAAGATACTTAGGTTTGAGGAGCTTCGAATATTTGGGTGTACATGTTTCCCCTGCTATAGACCGTACAATTCACATAAGTTGAGCTATCACACAGAGAAGTGCATCTATCTTGGTCCGGCTGTGAATCACAAAGGCTACAAATGCCTCAACCCTAGTGGCAGGTTATTCATCTCTCGGCATGTTGTGTTTGATGAAACATACTTTCCTTGTCAAGTGTCTCATTCAGCTTGCAGACAAGCCAAACAAGCAGTTGTCGTCCATCCAGTTTCCTGGCTGCCTTTCAGTCAGGTCACACTACACAGTGACTCCATGCCCTCTACGTCCACAATCTCACTCTCACCAACTGTCAGAACAACCCACACCCAATCACCAACTAATACCTCTATAGATAGCCCAACCTTCCCACATTCTTTCTCTAATCGTCTACCCACCAATTGTGTACCCGAAGATCGTTTACCCTCATCGTCTAGAGACCAACCCACTGATCGTCTACCCACCAGTTGCTTACCCAGTGACTGCTTACCCAACGATCGTCCACCTACCGATAATTTACCACAACGATCGTTTACCTACCACCCACTTACCCACCGATCGTGTACCCTCCGATTGTTTACCACTTGACTCACCATCGCCTACCGCCCAACCCACCGATAGTTCACTTTCATCGTCCTGCCCAGTCTTCACCTGATACTGTCCTACACCCTATGCCCGTGTATACTCATCCCATGATTACCCGAGGAAAGGCAGGCATCTTCAAACCCAAAATACTGTCCTCCCAAACCCAAAAAGACTGGTCCCTAACCGAACCTACTCGAGTCAGTGATGCGCTCAAAACCACGCAGTGGAACAAAACAATGAGTGATGAATTTCAAGTACTAGTGAACAATTAGACCTAGACTTTGGTTCCTCTATCATCGACAATGAACATTGTTGGCAATAAATGGGTATTCAGACTCAAACAGAGTTCTAATGGCTCCATTCTACGCTACAAGGCACGCCTTGTAGCAAAAGGCTTCCATCAAAACTCGGGCATCGATTTCTTTGAGATGTTTAGTCCAGTAGTTAAGGCATCTACCATCTGGATCGTCATTAGCCTCGCGGTATCCAAAGGGTGGAAACTGAGACAGTTAGATTTCAATAACGCCTTCCTTAATGGCATCCTCGATGAAAAAGTTTACATGTGCCAACAGCAGGGATTTGTTGATCCTCAACTACAAAATCATGTATGTCGCTTACACAAGGCCATATATGGCCTCAAACAAGCGCCAAGAGCCTGGAACAATACACTGAAAACAACACTATATAGCTGGGGCTTTCAGAATGCTAAGTCTGATACATCTCTCTTCATATATCGGAGCACTTCTGCCTTGATACTCTTACTAGTATATGTTGATGATGTAATTATCACCAGCACTGTTCAACAGGCAATCAACAAGCTTGTAACAGCCTTGGACTCCAAGTTTTCTTTAAAAGATCTTGGCCAACTCCATTACTTTACTGCCTTGACCTTAGAGATCTAAAACTGGCACCCTCTCCAAGTGTTCTAAACAAGTAACTCTCTATCTCCGATGGCACTCCTCTTGACAATACCTATATCTATCGGAGCACAATTGACGCCCTATAGTACTTAACCACCACGAGACCTAACATACATATGCAGTTAATCATCTAAGCCAGTACTTAAAGCAACCTACAGACGTTTACTGGCAAGCGGTGAAGAGAGTTCTAAGATATGTCAGTAGCACTCGACACTTTGGCCTCTATATTCAACATGGGTCTGACTCTCTGTTTCGGCCTTCTCCGATGCCGATTGGGCAACCAACATAGACGATCGAAAATTAGTTGTTTCTTATTGCATCTTCCTTGGAGGTAATCTTGTCTCCTGGTCCTTCAAGAAATAATCCATTGTCGCCCGGTCCAGCACAGAGTCTAGAGCGCTCGCTCATGCCTCTGCAGAAATCATCTGGGTGCAACAACTACTGGCTGAGATTGGTGTCAAACATAAGTCGGCTTCAATCCTGTGGTGTGACAACCTCAGCGCCGGTGCTCTAGCCGTCAATCCGGTGTTTCATGCACGGACCAAACACATTGAGATCGAGATTCACTTTGTTCGTGATCAAGTCCTCCGTGGTCAGCTTGATGTTCGTTATGTCCCATCCTCCGACCAAATCGCTAATTGCCTCACCAAGCCCTTAACACACTCACATTTCTTCTACCTTCGATCCAAACTCGGTGTTGTAGAACTACCCTCTCATTTGAGGGGGGATATTAAGGATATTAAGGATGCCAACACATAAAATCTTGCCTATCTACCAAAAGAATAGGACTTACCAAAGGAATAGGTTGGTTACAAACAAATCTCTAACCATTTGTATTTGTTGAGTTATTTTTGCATTCCCAAATTAGGGATTCCATATGGTATAAATACCTCACCTATGTACATTTCAAATACAAGAAATCATAAAGGAAAACTTGGCTTGCCACTGTCGTTTGTTACCTATCGTCTACTTGATTGAGCTATCGTTTACTTTGTCTAAGTGCTATCGTCCGCAGCGTGAGTCAAGCCATATCCTTCAACCTCTCTTTCCTAACTAAAAGTTGTATTTCATATGCTAAAAAGATAAATAACAAATAAGTTAAAGTTTTTTCTTTTTGGGTCATTTTGCACAATTTTCTGTTTTTTAATATGAATCTTATTCATATTAACTTTTAATCTATAGTTTTATTATGAATCTAAGTCATATTATTTTAATATCAATCTTATTCATATTAATTATTATTTGAATCTTACAATTTGGCATGATCGATTAGGTCATCTAGGGTCTATAATGATGAGAAGAATTATTGAAAATTCAAATGGATATTCATTGAAGAGCCAGAAGATTCTTTAATCTAAGGAATTATCGTGTGATGCTTGTTGTCAAGCCAAATTAATAATTAAACCATCATCAGCCAAAATGGGAATTAAATCACCTGTATTTTTAGAACGAATTCATGAAGATATATGTGGACCTATTAACCCATCAAGTGGAATATTTATATATATTGTGGTATTAATAGACACATCTAATAGATGGTCACACATGTGCTTATTATCAAGTCAAAATCTTGCATTTGCAAGATTACTTGCCCGATTAATTAAGTTAAGAGTACAATTTCCTGATTACAATTAAGATCATTCGTCTTGATAATGTTTATGAATTTACATATCAAACTTTTGATAATTATTGTATGTCAATTGGGATAAGTGTTGAACATCTTGTAGCTCATGTTCATGCACAAAATAGTTTAGCATAATTATTTATAAAATGTTTGCAGTTAATTACTAGACCATTGCTTATGGAAGCTAAGCTTCCTACATTTGTATGGGGACATGCTATTTTGCATGCAATATCACTAGTACGCATTAGATCAGTAACTCATCATAAGTACTCACCATTACAATTAGCCTATGGCTATGAGCCAAATATTTCTCATATGAGATTTTTTGGATGTGCAATATATATTTCAATTGCTCCACCACAATGTACTAAAATGGGTCCTCAAAGGAGGTTAGGAATATATTTTGGATATGGTTCTCCATTAATTATTAAATATCTTGAACCCCTGATAAGCGATGTATTTACTGTACGATTTGTTGATTGCCATTTTAATGAAACAAATTTTCCAATATTAGGGGGAGAAATTCAGAAGTAGGAAAAATAAATTACTTGGAATGCATCGTTATTGGCTCATTAAGATCCCCATACAGATCAATGTAACTTGAAGTTTAGAAAATAATTCATTTGTAAAATATAGCAAATCAATTACCAAATGCATTTATGGATGTAAAGAAAGTGTAAGCCCTTGTTCTTTTTCCTCTTGCTATGATTAGAGTTAACTGTTTAGAATTATCTAAATGAATCATTTGGATTAGATGACATAAATATGTTTTGTTGTTAAATGTTGAAGTTAGTAGTTGAAAATTACTTTACAATGCAAGTATCTTTATATTTATTTAGTAACTTAGTAACATTATTGATTGTTGGAGTAATTTATCATGATCGTGCAATTAGCTATTGAATATGAGTTGTGATTGACTAGGTGTTAGAAAGAAAGAAGGAATAAAATTTGGTAGGAGAAACAAGTAGGTCGAGGATAAGGAGGAGGGGTGTTAGGGTTGGAAAATATTTTTAATTAATTTTCTAAATTTATAAATTAATTTAATGTGATAAAATTAATTTGGACTGAAAAGGATAAGGAAAAATGAGAAGAATCCATATAGTAGGACAAGCAACCAACTGGTTGACTCAAATTGATTGGATGAAGAAAAGATGGCTTTCGGCAGCTTGTGAAAGGTAATTTTAGAATGCTAATTCTTCCAATTTACCCGTGCTATTTTCATGATTTTTAGACCAAATGAAATTTGATTGAGTGTAAAAGATATCTTAGGGCTTCCAGAGTGATTTTAGATTAGGAGGGTTGAGAAAACTTGAAGGAAACAGAGGTTGTCCGAAAATCGAGTGAATCTGAGCTTGTTGATTTGAAGGAGTTTTCAAGGCACTTAGAGGAAGATTATGACACCTAAAATTTTTGGTAAGCTATTTAAAATGTTCCTCTTGATCTCCATGAAATTTATTTGAAGTTTATTTGATTGGAAATGGTATTTTAAAGATTTGGAAAATTGAGTTGCAACAAGAAATTCACTGGGCAAGCAGCTGCCAGCCACCCCCCTAAGCACCTATGCGCGTGCATGTCTCCTTTTAGCCCAGCCACCCGTGTGCGCACATCCCATGTGCCTCACGCTCCCTTAACCTCGTGCCCACGTGCCCTTGTTGTCGTGCCTAGCATCCCCAGTGTGCACCTTACGCCCAACCTCGCATGCCCACGCCTACGCCCACTACCCAGCACCCATGCCTATTTTAGCTGCCCATAGGCCCTGCCACGTCCATCTTGGTTTTTGGTGAGCATTTTTAAAGTCCAATTAGGGTTTTCTTGATATTTTTACCCTAAAATGAATAATTTTGTATTATAAAGTGTTTTTTTAGGCCATTTTGGATATTTTGAGAAAAATGGGCTTAAGGAGTAAAATGTAAAGGTTTAGGGCTTAAAACAAGTTCAATTGGTTTTATGGAATTGTTAAGGACTGTTAGGGTTATTTTGACTTCTGGGAAGTGTCTAGTAACCCTGAGATCTTGTTTTAGGTTAAAATAAGATGGGAAGGCTAAGCCAAGGAACTCGTGTCCATGACTATGAGTGGTTTATTTTCAAGTCTTCTATATAAAATCTATATGTGGTACTATAGTATGGTATGATTTGAATTAAAAAAGCTCACGTCTTTTATGAAAATCATGTTTTAAATATGCTTAATCAATGATTTCTAATTATCATGAATCTCTTATGACTTAGATATTGAAATATGATTAAACTTTGGGTCATTCAAGCATGGTTTTAATAATAAACCTGATAAAGAATATAGAATGAAATGTGTGTTCCAAGGGTAAGATGTTGTGATGATTGCTGGAAAAGTGGTTTTACACCACGAGATTGTTGGGGTTGATGCTCTAAATCTCATATGGTTCTGTAGTTTGTAAACACTTGTATGAATAAACATTTTGTGATTTATAATGTATGATATTTTATTCACTTCAATCTATGAAATATTTGATATTTTATTTTCATTAGCCACAAACCAATAAACTAAGATCCATGGTTATCGTTGTAACTTAAACATGTATGTGGAGACATGCAAGTGGATCGTTTTTTAAGTGATAACCTAAATGATCTGTAGTAAATAGATAAGGAGGGATACCTTATCCTGGTGACACTACGAGTATGACCCGCTTTGTAGGTGTTACAAATGTTGTAAAGTGCTACAAATGATCTGATCCTGATCATTCATATATTAGACATATGAGCGGAGATATTCTATACAAAGGAGTTTGTATAAGACCGGACCACGAAATTTTTAGTCTCGTTATATAACGCCGTTCATAATTGAAACTTTTATTTCATTAGGATGACCGTAGGTAACATGATCTTAATCCTAAGTGAGTTGTGAACTCCTGCTTATGAGGGTGGTCCTTTGATTTTCATGAGTAAGAGTGGCCAGATTGCCGACTCAACAAGCCTACCATTTTGGGGATTCGTCTTATTGGGGAGCTGGGAACTCAGCTACATAAGATGGAATTCACTCCTTCCCCAAAGTAAGGGTAAGTAGATAAATTGCTTTCTTAAGGGCGGATTCCAGGGCTTGAACAATGTGATGCCACACCCTCTTTTGGCCCGAGAGAGGTTTAGTCATAGTGAGACTATGATCTATTGTTCATTAAAGGAATCAGTGGTACTTAAAGAGTTAGATGTAACTATAGAGGCAAAATGGTAAATTGGCCTAGTTGTACTTATGAGCGATTTGTGAAGGGTCATCGTACTGTTTATTGGTTATATCAAATGGACACATAAATATATCTGTAGTGTGAAGAGGACAACTGTCGGTCTTTAGTGGAGTGCCGACAGTTAACGGATGGTGGATAATGTGATTAAAGAGTTTAGTCGGTTATTCACGTACCCTTGGAGCTTCAAGCTACAGGTCCATAAAGTCCCTTTGGTAGCTCAATAGATTCAAGCTGAGAATCAGTTTTTGGGTTAATTTGAAATGTTCAAATTAA
Source organism: Benincasa hispida (assembly GCF_009727055.1). Lineage (NCBI taxonomy): Eukaryota > Viridiplantae > Streptophyta > Magnoliopsida > Cucurbitales > Cucurbitaceae > Benincasa > Benincasa hispida. The sequence goes on from NC_052359.1 coordinate 63,471,216, forward strand.
TAAGAGGAAATTTGATTATATATGATATAATTAAATTAATTCAATTATATATAATATAATTGATATAATGTATTTGATACATTATTGTATGATTTGAGGAACTAGCATTTGAATATGATTCAAATATAAATTCTATGAATAAGACTCATAGTTATTAAATTTAATATAAATATGATTTATTATTAAATGCCATAAAAGAGAAAAAGAACAATGGTTTATATATTGTATATGATGCAATATTAAAACTATAGGTTATAAATATAATATGATAAGTTGGTTATTGTATTTATTTATAATTTATTAATTATTTGATAATTAAATTTCTTTTTCTTCATAACCACCCTTAATGGGTAGTTATGTGGTTTGATGGCCAAGTGGGATAAAATGGAAAAAAAATTATAATTATTCGACAAAAAACGAGACACGATTAACAATCGAGTAAAAAGAGTTCTACTACACGATAGCTTTAGAGAGCCTAAACGATCAAGTGTCGAATCTATGCGATAGACCTCATCTTCTACACATAGTGTTATCGCTTACTCGATCGTCTTCCTCCTTCACTCCAATCCTTCCTTCAATCCAAAATAAGCCAAAGCACACCACTCTTGGATTCTCACACCGAGAATACCAAGGTAATCTAGTGGTAGTGTCCGGATCTGAGGATCGAGATTCTACTTGCTGGTGTTTGAGGGAGTTCGAGTTTTTGCTCGTTGCGTTCGAGTTTGATCGAGGGATACACTTGAAGAAAGATTCTTCAAAGGTATTGTTTCTTGATCCCTTGTATTTAATTCCAAGCATGTTGTAATTTATGATTTAATGCATAATCTGTTTAGTATGATTGTGAATGTATGAGTACTTTCACAATGGAGTTTGGAAGATTCGCTTCCACTCATAGATCCTCTGTATTTAGAGTTCCTTTAGAGATATGGTGATTGAGGGTGATAGTTTATAAATGACCTTGTTGTCGTTGAATTTGATAATGTAATGAGAAATGTGTGAAATATTTTCTTGAATTGTATAAGTTATGGAAAGAGGTTTTAAAACCCTAGACCTATACACCCTGGCTAGTAGGGGATCTCCATGAGCTAGTGTAGCCAGAGAGGAATCTAAGTTTGGGGTGTTGAGTTGTGTATGAATATTTCTTATGCATTTCACTGACTTACTAGAATTGAGAACATCTCTATTTGATTGATGAAACTCTGAGGCCAAAAGATGGCTTATCTCGGAGAGAGACCTGGCTTCGACGTTGAAAGATGGCTTAACTCGAAGTCAGACATATCTGGTGATATGATGCTGAAATATGGCTTGACTCGGAGTCGGATGTCTATTAGATTCTGGGGCTAAAATATGGCTTAACTCAGAGGTTGTAATGTTACTCCGAGGCTAAAAGATGGTTTAACCCATTGTCAGTTTGATATGTTGGGTTCCAGGATAGAAATATGGCTTAGCTTGGAAATTGTAAGAAACTCCATGTGAACGTATGACTTAATAGAGGGTAAAACATATGGGGATAGATTGAATGTGACTATTAGTAAGTGGCATGTGTTGGTTGACTAGTTATTATGTTGAGATGTATAGATCGTGTCACTATAAAAGTTTATATCTTTCAACGGTTAATTATGATCAAAATGTTGTTTGTTGTGTTATGCGTTGATAATGGTTTCGTGAATGAGTTCTATGTTTATGACATTATTGAATGAATATTGACAGGGAGACCTATTGACGTTTTAAATTTGTTATTGGTTTTCATTGATGATTTTCTAAAAAGAGAGAATATGTTCATATTAAACTACCATTCACTAGGCTTTATCTCATGTTTTCTATGTCGCGATCAAGTTCTGGATCCAAGCTAAGCTATCTATTGCCACACAACGAGGGTTTCCTGCTACATCGTAGGTCTACATGTTTTAAAGTCCTTTTGTAAATAGGTTGCATATCACGTACCACATGTATTTAAGTTTGGGAGTGTGGGACAAAAGTAGTTGTGGTTGTACAGTATAAAAGGTGTTTCTGTAGTACATAAATTTTATTGATGTTTGTATATAACAGGAGATGGAAAACTATGAAATGTATTTGTGAATGTGATGATATGGAATATTTCGAATGGAAATTAAGTGTATTGAATGATTATTGTATAACTAGTCAGGTTCAGTTATGGGTTGAGTTGGTTAGTTGGATGTTAAATGTCAAAGGAGAGGTGATGTTTAGCATGTTCACACCTCTTTCTGGATTAGATGGGTAATTTGGGAGGGAGAGTGATAGCTTGGTATCAGAGCATGATTTTGGGAGATCTGAGGGTTATGAGTTAGAGAGTCAACATGTCTTAGGCTTGTATGTAGTAGGATGTCCATGATTTTTACTGAATATAGTGTCACATATTGTAATCTAAGGATCATGACTCATTGTGGTAGGATGAAGAAACAGCCAATTGACAGAACTAGTAAAGCTCCTGATGATGCAAGAAGTGAAACCGAGGAATCATAATCTAAAATTAATCAACCCCACGTATAGATGAATTTTGGGGAACAGATGATGGCTAGATTTCCTTAGGAACTTGCTGCTAGTATGAGGGTCATGCAAGATAGTCCTGAGAAGAACTATGGAATAGAATATTTGATGGCCCTAGGCGCCACAACATTCTCAGGGACAGTTGATCCTGCTAAAAAATGGATGGAGATAATAGAAAAGTGTTTTAGTGTAATGAGATTTCCAGATGACAAGAAGGTGAGACTTGCCTCTTTCATACTACAAGAAGAGGCAGAAGATTGGTGGCATATGACTTAGTTCTATTCAAGGTCATTCTGTGATATGAAATAGAATGATTTTTTTAAGTTAGTGCAGGGAACGATGACGGTGTCTAAATATGAGAAAAAGTCCATAGAATTGTCGAAATATGCCAAATCAGTAATTTAGAATGGGAGAGACAGATGCAAAAAATTTGAAGATGGTTTGAGGGAAGAGATTCGTACTCTAGTCACCGCTAGTGCTGTATGAATGACTTTGCCCAGTTAGTTGAAATTTCTATGAGAGTTGAGAAGAGTCTATCAGAGAAGAAGATAGAGAGAGAAGCTGCTATGAGGATGGAAACGAGTGTAGCGGAAATAAAATAGGAAAGGAGAATTATGGAAAATGTTGATGCATCAAAATCTCCAAGTCCATCTCCTGACCGATTAGTTAAAGGAGGAAATGGGAAGTTTTTATCTGGAGTATCTGGTAAGAGGACATTTAAACTCAAGCATAGTGGTACATTGGGTTCTAAATTGAATTTAAGTAGAGGAATTCTGGGGCTAGGTGATTCTAACTATCCAGTTTATTCTATGGGTGGTACATGAACTATTGGAGGTAACCAGAAGACTCAATGTGCAGGTTGTAAGAGGTACCATTGAAAAGAGTGTTTTAAAAAGAATAAGATATGTTTTAATTGAGGATGGACTGGACATCTGTGCAAGAAATGTCCTCAGTTGTCATAAGAAAGTAATATTGATCAAAGAACAACATCTCAACCTGTTACTCAACCGTTGGTATTGATGGTGCCCGATGGAGAAGGTTGGGAATGAAACAACAGTGAATAGTGGATACATTTAAAAGCGAAGAAATAATGGTTAAACTCCAAGTATTTATGAGGGGTTAAAATGTTATACCCCACTTATGGTTAACGTTTTTGTATGATATATGAATAGGTTTTGGTTGTACTAATAGTATGGTATGAAACACTAATATACTAGTTAATGTGGTTTAAAATGTTTATATGTAAGTTAGGTGAAGTCTTTAAAATAGAATGGAAGAAGTCATAAGTTATAGAATAATGTTGTAATGGTTGTGTTGTATAAAGATGGTTAATGAAATATTTAGCTATGACTTATTTGTTTCAAGGATTTTGGGAATATTAATATTATCATAAGTGTTAATGTATTTTTAGTTTTTCTCTCAGTGACCTCCAGTCGAATTTCGAGTATAAGAGTCTTCTCGTTGTTAGGAGAATTCTCTTTGACCATTTGAAGTGCAAAATTTTCTATCCCCTACAAATGAAAGAAAACTTCTCTATTTATATAGTTTTCAAATGGGCTTTATGGGCTCGGGCTTAGTTGGTCCATGGACTTGACTCTTGGCCCAACTAATTGGATTTGGGTCTTAATTGGTTTTTGGGTCAAATTAAGCTTATTTATTTGGACTCAATTGGACTTTAGCCCAAATAATAGTATCAAATTGATTTCATTCAATCAAACGACCATGTTTAAAACATGTGGTATCATCTGGATTTGTCAAATTATATCTTCCATTTCAATTTGAGACACATATCAACTTTTAATTAGTCCCAAATTCAATTATCTATAATTTCTCACTAATTTGGTAAATGACATGACAATTTGTGATTTATCCAAAATTTATCCTTCAACTGATCTAATTGAGAGTTGAAACCAAGTCCATACCACATAAATTATTAAAACCATTGAATGTTGGTAAAATACGATAGATTTATGATTGATTTGTAATGACTTTTTAATACTTGAATAAGTATTTTTAAGCCTTTAAAAAATCATTTCATGCCTACTTTAATGGTAAATTGAAATCCTTGATCATCAAACCTATAGGGAATACACTTCAAACTTCAACTCAAACTTTTGAGGAAATGCTTTTCATATACACCTAACTTAAAAATATAATCAATTTGAAGTAAATACAAAACAATGCTACATTTTTTTTTGTCTGCCAAACATATTTTTTTCTGAATGAGACAACGTTGTTTTTATTTCTAAAACTAGAAACATTATATTTTGATAGTGACTTCTAAATCCAACGTTTAAACCTAATGTCAATGATGCTAATCAAACTCAATATATCATAAATAACAGCCACATGGTTCCTCCACTATTTGGTGGAAAGAAATTAGCGAGAAATAAAAATCGTTATTAATTAGTTAAGACATTAATAATTTTGTTACTAGTCAAAGATTGCATTCATAATTTGACTAGAAGAATTAAAATAACAAGAAAATTTTACTTACTAACGTTGAGGGAATATATAATATCGTAATACCTCCAAATTCTTAACAAAGAAATATTATCAAAATGATCTTTTTAGGTTTGTTTTAGCATACGAAACTAACGATAACCATCTAAGTTTTTGGAATTAGACTAATTAGAGACATTATTATGTGTATGTTAATGACATTTTAAAATTTTGAAAATAAAAACTATGAAGTGAAATAAACTTTCGTAACATAAATTTATAAATAATAAAAATAATAACATTTGATCAAAATGAATTTAAATTAAAAGAAAACATAAAAACCAATGAAAGGTAATGTGTAAGCATGACTATTGACACAGACAAACATCCTCGTCACCCACCATGTAAGTCATTGTCATGCCCTAAAAAATAAAAACAAATATTTACTAAAAATACTTTACTTTGTTATTCATCATTTCAACCAAAAAAAAAAAACCGAAATTAACATCATGCAAACACAAGCATAACTTAAGTTATGGTACTTAAATTGGGGGACTTAAAACTTTTCATGAGTACAATCGTTATATTGTACTTTTCTTCTTCTAAATAACATTGAAAATTTACTAATATAATATTCAGATAAGTCTTAAGATAATTGTTTTAAATGGTAAAACTATTGAAACTATTTTTAAGTATAGTAAAATGTCACCGTCTATCAGTGATAAACTATAATAGACTTTTATCACTAAGCGATGGACCATGATAGACTTTTATCACTCAGTAATAGAATTAGTTTATTATGGTCTATCACTAATAGATAGTAACATTTTGCTATGTTTGCAATAAATTGGCTCATTTTTTATTTGAAAACAGTTCTGAGTCTTATAAATGTTGATTGAACTAACAAATTAAAGACGAGCTAATGTGGTATGTAGTAATAAATAAGCCTCATTTGATAATCATTATGTTTTTATTTTATTTTTTTTTAAATTAAGCTTATAATCACTATTTCTATGTAATAGTTTTCTTGTTTCATTACCTACTTTTTAAACTTGCTTTCAAAATCCAAGTTTGAAATTTTAAATAATTAAAAAAAAAACTTAATTTTTGGAGCCTTTTAAGACAATAAAGACTAAATTAAAAAAAAAAACTCCAAAATATCATTAACTAAAACATATATTAAACAAGTATTCTTGTAGAATTACAATTAAAATGTAGAATAAGAATTTAAATTTTGACAACTTAAAAAAATAGAGTTATTAATACTTTAACGGATTGAACTACGATCATTTTTCAAAATACTAGTTTGGTAACAACACTTTTTTAGTACTAATATTTAAACATAGAATAAGAATTTGAACCAAACACTTTTATAAGGAAAGTTATTTGATATACCTTAATCAATTCAACTCAACTATGTTTAGTTTTTAGGTTTATTACTTTATTTTTGTGTGGCTAATTAAATTAAAGCAAAGTAAACCACTATCTCATTTAGTCTTTTCAAAGAGCTTTTAAAAAAAAAAAACAACACAATGGGCATTGGACACAGTGGCCAACTTAAAAAGAAAGGAATATATGAGTGGGTGTTTGTCATTGGTGGGCAAACCAAAGCTCTCTTTAACTCTGCCCAATTTTGCCACTTTTCACTTTTTTGTTGGGTCTTTTGTTGAGAAACTAATTAATATACCATATTTTTCATCCTCATGGTGGAGATTTATTTTTATTGCTCATCCAATTTTCATCATCATATCATTTGACTTTGGCTTTGGCTTTGGGTTTGTGGTGCTTGTTAAAATGGCACCATTTGGCCAAGTACTAACCTTGGCCAATTGTCAACCTTTATTTTCTTTGTAGTTGGGTTGGGAAAGATAGAGCTTTTGTTTTGCAAGAATTAGAAATGTTATAGCTTTAAAATAGGACAATGCATTTTTTTTAGGCGTGCATTTGGTACTTCTCTCTTTATTTTGTCACTATTAGGCTTCTTTTATTTATTTGTTTGTTACTTTTCGTCAAATCCACTAATTTAATGACAATGTATCTAAAATTATGATTTGAAATTTAAGGATAGTAATTGAAGTTGTGCAGGACGATAACGGTTAATTATCTCTACTATGATATGATATTATCTACATTAAGCATAAACCCTCATAGCAGCTTTGTTTTTGTTTTCACCAAAAAGCGACAAATCATTGGGGGGATTTCACTTTTAACTAAGCCTACTTTTCACTAATCACAATGACTATCATCAAGCCACATTGACATGACTAAGTGTAAGGGACATGACTCTTACAATTCAAATTGCGAGCAAAAGTTCCTAGATTCATGGCGATTGAAATTTAACCGGATTGAAATATTTCTTCTGTAATTCTTTTTTTTTGTTCTTCAAAACAAAAATACAAAAATCCATTTATTTATTTATTTCATCTGAGACACGGCCCAGATTCCTACGGGAGAATTTGATTGATTTATTTATTCCTTTACTAAATAAAATAGATAAACCCCTCTAACAAAAATTGAGAAAATATTCCAATTACGAAAAAAAAAATTGGCAGAAAATTGAAATAAAAAATCATCCAATGTCTCCATAATGGTATGATATTGTCTACTTTGAACGTATACTCTCATGATTTTGCTTTTGATTTCACCTAAGAGACTTTATACCATAGGAGATGTATAGTTGTCCTCACTTATGTACCATAGATCTTCTTATCTAGCCAATGTGAGACTTTAGTCTCACTCCAACATAAGCAACACTTAAAAATTCAAAGACTATATGGATTCAATCAAGTTCAAAGGCTAAATTTGTAATATGACCTAAATTATTTGAGTCTCTTTAATTTGTTATTAATTTTTCATTAATCATTAACCAAGTTAAAAAAAAAAAAAAAAAAAAAAAAAAAAAAAGTGATTTTGAAGTTTGACAATGTAACTAGTATTTGTAGCTTTGGGTATTAAAAAAATGTATTTGTAGCTTCAATAAAGTAGTTGGACCGAGTAGATGTGGGCCTACTCAATATGAGGAAATGAATAACATGTGCATCAATATTATACATGATGTAAAGTGGAAAATATAATTTAACAACCACGACTAAATTATTTTCTAAGTGAAGTTTGTAGACTAAAATAAAATATTTTAAACTTAACGTAATTAAAATAGAATGAAAACAAAAATTCAAATGACAAAATATAGGATTTAGACTTATACTACTTTATCCAAGATACCCTAGTTATCTTTGGACTTTAATTTAAAAAACTTCCCATATTTGTTTTTTTCATACCACATACATGTAATATAAGAATTACAAAGAGTTTTCATATTTTATTGATTGTAGGTACTTCAAATGTATTTTTTTTTAAAAAAAAAAATAGCAAGTGTTCCTTGATTAAATGTAAAATATAAAGAGTAAGGTGTAAAATATCAAATAATTTGGCAAAAAAGAATTCATAAGATGTCAGGAGATGGGGTGTAGCAAGGCATGGAGAAGAGAATTATAAATTAGGACAAGTTGAGAGAATCTTCAAAGCAATTTGAGAATCTTACAATTATAATAAGGATTAAAAAAAGATTTTATTTATACAAATATTATTAATGGGTTAAATTACCATTTTAGTTTTTAAATTCTAAGATCTTTGAATAGTTCAAGTTTTTGGTGTTGTGTTAATCTAGTTCGCATACATAAATTTTCTAATAGGTCTTAGAATTTTTAAGTTTTGTATTTTTTTAGTTTAAAGGTATGCGAGGTGGGAAATTTATATGTCACACCCCTTCCAGATTATCCTTTTAATTCGAGAAGAGATATAAAGACAATAATTGTCAACCCCCTTACGACAATTACTGTCCAATATACTCCTGGAAACCTGTAGTTTTAGCACCTGTTAAACTTGATTAGCAGTTTATGATTCTCTAGAACTTAATGCATAATTTCAGCGTCAACATTTAACATATAATTTACTGCCCCCTCTTTTAACATAGACATAAAGCAATAGCAAAGCATTATGAGCCACCTAAACTATAATATTCCTGAGGGTTTGAGAAGTGACTGATTGGCAGAACTGATAGGTCTCGGGACGTCAATCGCTACCAGGACGCGAATCAACTACATCTCGAACTAATTGCAACTCGAACCCCACAAACTGTGACTTAGTGTTGTAACGTTACGAAAATTCTTCGGTTCACCGTTCACAGCGTCGCAAGCTAGTGCATAGTTGCGAATTCCTTCAAATTTCCTCCGATTTTTGCCTTGTTTTTTTCCAGAAAACCATCGAAAAAATCATGAACAACTCAATACCGAAGAAATACAGACTCTATCGCAATTAGAGTCCAATCTTGAAACATTCAAAAATTGAAACCATTCACATTCATTCCGCATATGAAAAAATATGCAGAATGCAACCCACCAACAGATCTATAAAATCAATTTTGGAATAATAAAAATTTGGACTAAACAACTTAACTCTGATACCAATTGAAAGAACTGTGAAGTTCCATAGCAGAAGTGGGCATCGACCCAATTTTATTTTCATAGAACAAAAGTTTTATATAACATACAATCATGCATTAACGAGAAAAATTACAACACGCTTTAAATTAGAGGAAAAAGAAGTGCTTACCCTTAAAGAACAATTTCTTCACAAAACTCTCGAACCAGTCATAAAAAATTCGTGGAAACACGGACACCCAATGATGACACCACCAAGTGGAGCCTTCTGTATTCTCTTTTGAGATGAGAATCCACAAGAGTTTCTGGGCTCTGAGTTTTGGGTGGGGGAGAGAAAAATTTAGAGAGGAAGAGTTTTTTGTGATAATTCGTGGAAAAACCAGAGAGAACATACCAAAAAAATATGTAAATCTTCTGTGAAGAAGATGATGGTCACCCCTCTAATCGTCATCCATTCATTACGTGAGTTTTAAGAGAGAATTAAGGGGAGGTCCCTTTAAAATTATAATTAAATTAAATTTAGTTTAAATAAATATTATAGATAGATATATGTACATATATATATGATATATAACACATAACCTATAGTTTAATGTTGTATTAAATACAATATAACCTATAGTTTTAATTCTCTCATTAATGCATGATATTTAATATAAATCATATTTATACTAAATTCAATTATACGAATCTCATTCATATAATTAGTATTTGAATCATATTCAAATATTTAATTACTCTCTAAATAAATTTTATATTATAATGTATCAAATATATTATATTAATTATATCATATATATAACTAATTTAATTATATCACATATAATTAAGGGATAGTTGCAAATATAGACATTAGACCCAAAGTATTAGCAGATATAACATAATGTAAAAAAAAAAAAAATACAAATATGGCCAAATTTAAATAGTCTATCAATGATAGACCATATTATTGGTAGGAGTCTATCAGTGAGACCATATTATTGGTAAGAGTCTATCAACGATAGAAGTCTATCACTGATAGACTTGGCTATATTTGCAATTTTTTTAAAATGATGTTATACACTTGGTTATTTTTCCTAAAAATACTACCAATTGTAAATACCCTATAATTAATTCCATCAATTAATTTGAACAATTCAAATTAATCCAAAATTGATTCTCATTAATCTCTGTTGAGCCATAGAGGGACCTTACGAACCTGTAGATTGAAGCTCCAATGGTACTTGAATAATTAATTAAACTCTTTTAATTAAATTATTCAACATTCATTAACTGCCGGTCACTCCACTAAAGACTGATAGTTGCACTCTTCGCGATATATTTTTGTGTTTATTGGATATAACCAGCCAACAGTGTGATGACCCTTCACAAATTGCTCGTAAGTACAGTTAGGCCAAAATTATTGTGTTGCATCTATAGTTACATCTAACTCCTTAAGTACCACTGATCCCTCTAATGAACAATAAGTCATAGTCCAACTATGACCAAACCCCTCTCAGGCCAAGAGAGGGTGTGTTTCTACATTGTTCAAGCCTTGGAATCAGTCCTTAAGGGAGCAATTTATTTACTTACCCAGATATCAGGGAGTGAGTGAATTTCGTTTTGTGTAGCTATGTTCCCAGCTCTCTAATCAGACACATTCCTAAAATGGTAGGCTTATTAAGTCGCGATCTGGAAATTCTCACCCATACAAATCAAAGGACCGCCTTCATAGGCGAAAATTCACAACTCATTAAGGGTTCAGGTAATGTCACCTATGGTCATCCTGGTGAAATGTAAGTCTTTATTATGATGGTGTTATATAATGAGATTAGTCATTTCGTGGTCTGATCTTATACAAACTCCTTTGTATAGAACATCCCCGCTTACATGTCTTTAAATGAATGATCAGGATCAAATCATTTGTAACACTTTATAACAATTGTAACATCTATAAAGTGGGTCGTATTCATAGTATCACCAGGATAAGGTACCCAACCTTAGTCATCTACTACAAACCATTTAGGTTATCACTTAAATATGATCCACTTCTATGTCTCTACATACAGGTTTAAGCTATAGAAGATAACCTTGGATGTTAAGTTTATTAGTATGTGGATTAATGCTACTAAATGTTGAATAAAACATCTCATATTTTATTAAATAAATAAAATATTTGTACATTACAAATATGAACTACAAGATAGGACCCACGAGATTTAGGGCATCAACCCCAACATACTTAACATATTTTCTTGCCCTTTTTCAGCTTACCATTAATAGATTTCTTCAACTTTTTACGTGTCGATCATGTTACAATCTGAATGCATATAATCATAATATTAGAAAATTTTCCTTCTCTTACATTTCATACGCATCATTCACTATGCATACTTAACTTACTTATTTTATTGATATTAATTCACATCTTAACTCATAATTAAGAAGACTTAAACTTGATTAACTAGTAAAATAAGTTCAGAAGTGTACAATTTACCTTCCCCTTAAAGAAATTCTGTCCTCGAAATTTTCCTAGAACTTCTCATATGAACAAGTGTGGATATTTGTTTTTCATTTGTTCTTTAGGTTCCCATGTAGCTTCCTCAACTTCATGATTTCTCCACAAGACTTTCACTAACGGAATAGTCTTGTTTCTCAACACCTGCTCTTTCTTATCTAACATCTGAACCGGTTTCTCTTCATAAGATAATTTTTCTTTTAGTTGTACTGGTTGTTCTCAGAGAAGGTGGGTAGGGTCAGGTACATACTTCCTTAACATAGATACATGGAAAACATCATGTATCTTGGATAATTCGGTAGGTAAAGCTAACCTATAAACTGTTGGCCCTATACGTTCAATTATCTCTTGGGGTCCAATATATCTAGGACTTAGCTTACCTTTCCTACCAAATCTGAGTATTCCTTTCCACGGTGATAACTTTAAGAATACTCGATCTCCACTTTCAAATTTTAACTATCTTCTTCTTTTATCTGTATAACTTTTTTGTCTGTCATGAGCTATCTTCAGATTTTCTCTAATTATCTTAACATTTTCTGATGTTGCCTGGACTAACTCTGGTTCTATCAGCTGTCTTTCTCCAATCTCATTCCAGCAAACTGAAGTTTTACCGGATCTTCCATATAAAGCCTCATACGATGCCATATCGATACTAGAATGATAACTATTATTATAAGCAAACTATGCCAATGAAATATGTGTATCTCAACTACCTTTAAACTGCAATACACAAGCTCTCAATATATCTTCCAGAGTCTGAACGTTCTGACTGTTCATTCGTCTATGGATGAAAGGTTATACTGAAATGTAGCTTAGTACCAAGTGCCTTTTGCAAACTAGGCCAAAACTTTGAAGTAAACCTTGGATCTCTATCTGATATAATAGATAATTGAGCTCCAAACTGGCTCACAACTCGGTCAACATATAACTTAGCCAACTGATCAATAGTGCACGTAGCTTTAATGGGCAAAAACTTCGTCGTTTTAGTCATCTTATCTACTACTACCCAAATATCGTATTAACCACTAGGTATTCTAGGTAATCCAAACACAAAATCCTTGTTCACATGCTCCCATTTCCATTCCGATACTGGAAGTGGGTTCAACAAACTTGCAAGTCTCTGACGTACTGGCTTAACCTACTGACAAATTAGACATCTATCTACATAACAAGCTATATATTTCTTAATCCCTGGCCACCAATAAAACTTCTTTAATGTCCTGTACATCTTGGTGCTACCTGGATACATAGTATAGGCTGAATCATGAGTCTCTTTTCACACAACACTTTTCAACAACTCATTTTTAGGAACATATAATCTATCATCTTTCATCAAAGCTCCATCTGGTCTCAGAATAAAATCTGATCTCTGATGTTGTTTAACTTCTTCAATCAAATTACTAAGATCATCATCTGTCGTTTGAGTCTTAATGATATCATCTACTAATGTAGATCTTACCTGGAAATGAGTTATCATTTCTCCCAAGTGACCCATTGTTAGAGCTGCATTAGCTCTTTTGAACTTCTATAGCAACCTTCTTCTTAAAGAATTCAACGTACCTCTGGAATAGCTTGATTTCGTACCCAAAGCATCGACTATGACATTAGCTTTACCTGGATGGTAGTCAATAGTGCAATTATAATCTTTTATCAACTATATCCATCGTCTTTGTCTCAAATTTAATTCTTTCTTATCAAAGATATATTTCAAAATCTTATCATCTGTAAAGATATGGCATTTCTCACCATACAAGTAATGCATCCATATCTTTAATACTAGTACAACAACTGCTAACTCTAGATCATGAGTAGGATTATTACCTTCATGTTTCTTTAGCTACCTGAAAGCATAAGTTATAACCTTACCATTTTGCATTAACATGTATCCAACCCTGTTTAGATGCGTCACAGTAAATCTCAAACTCTTTACCTGGCATTGGAAGAGTTAAGATTAGCGCAGTCACCAATCTTTTTCTCAAATCCTAGAAACTTCGTTCATAGTTATCTGTCCATTCAAATTTATCATCTTTTCTGGTCAAATTGGTCAATGGAAGAGCTATTTTCAAGAAACCCTCCACAAACCTTCAGTAGTAACCTGTCAAACCAAGGAAACTACATACCTTTGTAATTGAGGTAGGTTGTTCCCATTTGACTACAGCCTCAATCTTCTGAGGATCAATGCTAACGCCTACTACAGATACCACATGTCCTAGGAATACTACCTGGTCTAACTATAATTCACATTTGCTAAACTTAGCATATAATTGTTTCTCATGTAATGTTTGCAATACTATCCTTAGAATTCACATTGTAATGTTTGTATACTCTGCATGTTCTTCTTTATTTCTTAAATACACTAGGATATCGTCTACAAAAACAATTACAAGTTGATTTAAGTATGGATGAAACATCATATTCATCAAATTCATAAACACTATTGGGGCATTATTTAAGCCAAATGGCATAACCAGAAACATATAATGCCCATATCTGGTTCAAAAAGCCATTTTAGAGATATATGACTCTTTAACTTTCAACTAGTGGTAGCCTGATCTTAGATCAATCTTTGAAAACGCAATTGCTCCCTTCAACTGATCAAACAAGTCATCAATACGAGGTAATGGATATTTGTTCCATATAGTTACCTTGTTCAATTTCCTGTAGTCAATACATAATCTAAGCTAACCATCGTTCTTCTTTACAAATAAAATTGGTGCTCCTCAAGGTCGCGCACTGAGCCTAATATAGCCCTTATCTACAAATTCTTGCAATTGAGCTTTCAATTCCTTCAGCTCAACTATAGCCATCCTGTACGGTGCCTTTGTGATAAGTGTTATTCCTGGTATCAAATCTATGGTAAACTCCACCTCTCTATCAAGTGGTTGAAGGAAATCGGAACTTGAGATTTCCATGAGCAGCGGAACAAGACTATTCCAAATTACAATCATGAATTAACAAATCATTTACAGTCGACTATCAAAACAAACGATTATACAAATATTTCCAGAAATTACAGCATGAACAAATACAAATGTACAGAGGGAAACTCTACACACATATGAGGATGCGTCTTCTCGCTCTGTTGCGCGACTTTGATCGAACAACAGCAACCACGAGCGCTCGATCTACAACCGCAACACCGCACGAACACGACACAAACACTTCACACTCATCCTCAACGATCTCCTCCGCAACAACGATCGGCCTCCAAACCACCACGAACGGCCTCCAGAAAACCTCGACGATGTCGAGTTGAGTCTGACACCACCAACAAGGCGATCTTGGTATTCTCGGTGTGAGAATCCAGAGGGTGGCTTCTGTTCAAACTTGGTGTGAGACAGACGAACGGAGAAAAGAACGATCGCGTATACGACTGGGCACGTGGGAGAAGTCGGAGACTTATCGTATAGGTCGATGCCCAATCGTTTAGATGAAATTATGCGATCATCTAGTAAAAGCTATGTGATCGTTTAGCTTCGTCTGTCACCTACAGACTCTACATGATTGTTTACTTTAGGTCAGCGATCGTCTAACAAAGCTATACGATCGTTTAGTAAACACTGCATGATTGTTTAGCTCACACCTGCACGATCATTTAGCTCGCCCAACTGTCATTTAGTAAATCTGTATTTACTTGACGACTTCGTGAGTTTCTTTTTCGCCGAGAGAAAACTCAAAACCTTTTCAAACTTTTGTAAAAAACTTCTTTTCAAAATAGGAAACCACTTTCCTTTTAAACTCACGGTTACCATGATCCAATAATCACCCACTACTTTGGTTATTTAAAAGAAAAAATATTAATTATCTAATAATTAATATTATTATAAATATAAATGATAACCAACTTATCATACTATATTTATAACCTATAGTTTTAATATTTCATTTCATGAAATATATAAACCATAGTTCTTTTTTTATTCCATGGTACTTAATGTAAATCTCATTTACATCAATACTCCACTAGATGTATCTTATATATCATACCCATTATATCATATATAATCAAAATACCTCTTGTCAATTTGAACATTTCAAATCAGCACCAAGAACTGATCCTCAACAGAATCTAAGCTACCAAGAGGACCTCATGGACCTGTAGATCTGAAGCTCTAACGATACATGAATAACTGACTAAACTCTTTAGTCACGGGATCCACCATCCTTAACTGTCAGGCACTCCACTAAAGATCGACAGCTGAACTCTCCTCACTACAGATATATTATGTGTCAATCTTAACCAATCAGCAGTACGATAACCCTTCACAGATTGCTCGTAAGTACAGCTGGGCCAATAACTGTTATGCCCCTGTAGTTACATTTGTCTCTTTAAGTACCATTGATCCTTCTAATGAACATAAATTATAGTTCTACTATGACTGAGTTTTCTCTTCTAAAGAGAAGTTGTGATCACTATGTTCAAGCCCCGGAATCAGCCCTTAAGGGAGCAATCTCTCTACTTATCCCTGCTGCGGGAAAGGAGTGAATTCTATCTTATGGATTGAGTTCCCAGCTTTCAGATCAGACAAGTCCCCAAAAAGATAGGTATGTTGAGTTGGCAATCTGGACATTCTCACCCATACTAATTAAAGGACCGCTCTCAAAGGCAGGAGTTCCCAAAACACTCAGGATTGAGGTCTTGTAACCTATGGTCGTTTAGGTGAGATGCAAGTCTCTAGTATCAACGGCGTTATATACAGAGTCTAGTCATTTCGTGGTCTAGGTCTTATACAAACTCTTTGTATAGGACATCCTCGCTCCACGTCTCCATACAAATGGTGAGGATCTACCATCTGTAGTAGTTTGCAGCACTTGCAAACCTCTATAAAGCGGGTCGTATCCATAGTGTCGCAAGGATCAGGTATCCCACCTTAATCCTTATACTAAAGACCAATTTAAGTTATCACTTAAGGCATGATCCACTTGTATATCACATATACATGTTTAAGTTCACATAAAATAACCAAGGAGCTTTGTTTATTGGATATGAGTAAATTTCAGAATTAAATAACATTTATTTTATTCATTGAACAATGTGTATCTTTACAAAACAACGAGACTCCGGGAGAATTAGAACACCAATCCCAATAGTGGTAACCTTGATAACTCTTCAGGAAATATATTAAGGAACTCTTGTACAATAGGAACATCTTCTGGTCTTATCTTCTTTGGTGAAGAAATTGTTACATAGGCCAAGTATGTTGTACAACATTTACTCAACAGCTTCCTGGCTTTAACTGTTGAAATTAAACAAGCAGGGAACATTTTCTTTTCCCTTACAACCACTATCTTTGCTTGATCTAGTAATTTGAATGTCACTTCTTTTTTATGACAATCAACAGATGCATGATATTTAAATAGGAAGTCCATTCCTAAAATAGCATCAAACTCTAACAGCTATAAGGGAATTAAATCAATCTCCATACATTATTCCTCTATGTGAAATACACAGTTTCTATAGTAATTATCAACTACTGGTACATCACCAATAGGGGTGGAAATAACTAACTCTATAGGCATAGTTTCTAGCACCTTATTAATATTCAATACAAACATGCAACAAATAAATGAACTAGTCGCTCCTGGATCAAATAAAACATGTGAGGTCTATCATGAATAAATATCGTACCAGTAACGACATCAGGCCGCGTCACTTACTGTGCTTGCCTTAGGCCGTGTCATTGTCTGGGATGTTGCTTTCTGCTCATTTTGTGCCCCTAAATTCAACTAGGGACATTCCCTCCTGTAATGTCCAGGTTATCCACACTGATAGCAAACATTCTGTCTCTCATAATACTGGCCTGTATGAAATTTTGCTTCCTACCTGTACTGGCCACTAATTCCCCAGAATGTCCTAATCTATGATATCCCAATTGTCTGACTGGATCTTTGTCTGCCTCTCTTCTGCTGACTAACAGTTGTACTACCTTGAGATGTCGTTGGCCCACTAAAATTAGGCTTGAAATCTCTCTTGTCAGACTCTCTTGGTGTAAATTTCCTCTTCTGTACTATCTTGAGATGTCTAACCTCTATCAAACTCTTCTCCACTTGCATGGCAGTCTTAACTAACTAAGAAAAATCAGTCCAATTAGCTGTAGTAGTAACAGAAGTCTGTATCTCCCTTCTCAAACCTCGCTCAAAACGTTTACATCTGTCTTTCTCTTCAGTTATGATCCTGGAAGCATACTTGGATAACTCAGTATACTTCTGCTCATACTCAGCAACTATCTACTACCTTAAACGAGCTTCAAGAACTCGTTCCTCTTCGCCTCACAGTATGAAGCTAGATAATATTTATCTTCAAAAATTCTTTTAAAATCTTCTCATATCATCTCTTCTAACCTGTTTCTTCGAGAGTCGGGGTTTTTCAAAAGGGAACTGAAATCATAAAAATACATCATGTAAAAACCCTGAAATAATTTATTAACATCTTCCTAAAACTCTACTACTCCACTACCCGAATATGTGAGAAAGTCTTTTTGCTCAATCTCTACTAACCTTAGTTGAGAAGGAGCCATTTTGCTCGATCTCATCAACGTCAATAATATAGTCATACGTGCACGTAAAGCTGGATTAGGTCCTGATCATCTTACCATATCTTTGGTGTCAAGGATCCCTAACATCATTGTAATCTGGGTACCTTACCATACCTTCAATACCAACATTGGAGTAGGATTGTACAAGGCACAAACATTTAAACATTTAAGAACTTATACAGAATATGCACACTTGAAATAATCATACCTTATGGCTTCATATCAATACATAGTGCCTTGTAAAGTATGGAATATATTTGATTAATTTCACCATGCAATAAAACATGGCATAGGCTTACTGGAAAATGCATGTTAAACCCTTAAATAACTTCATCATTTAAAAACATGGATCGTGTGATCAACATTCATTTTAAGGCATGCGTTGGAGAAACTATGATATACTAACTTCATATGAAATGCCTATGCATTGGGAATCATTCATAAAACTTGCATTAGAAAACATTTATTAAAACTTATCACTCACTGTCTTAAGCTACTTGTTCAAGGGGTTGTACGCCTCTCCTATTTGCGTTTTCCCTAAAAAGGAAAGGTCCCTTGGTCAGTATACTTAGCTCCCTTTTGAGCTTAATGCATAGCTTATCTTTACTACATACTAATAGTCATTCATATAACTAAGTTTGACGCATCAAAACCATCCTCAACATATCGACTATCCTAGTCATCCTACCTTTTAACTTGGCTAATAATTGGGAATCCTTTCTCAAGGTGCTTGGTAAGCGCTGAAATACTTCTCAGTCTATGCAATGTACTAAGATTGCCATTGTTGTGGGTTGACTATGTTGTATGCTTAACGCGTAACCTCAATGAATCAGTTGCTTGCTTGTTCTTCGTGTACAGTTGTCTGCTTATTCATCCACAACATCATTCCAAATTCAAACTTCCAGAACTTCGTAACTTTAATTCCAACATTCGTTTAACTAAACTCCTTTCAAAGAAAATGCTCCTAAACATCTTAACTTTTGGTGACCTTAAAATTTGAGCATCATTTCCTCCATAATCAATCAGAAATCCCTCATATTCTCCTTTAGTTGGCTGAGAGTTCTTCCACTTTCAAAGTCTTCAGATGGCAACAGCACTCCTTCACTTAGGTGTTAGAAAATTTTTTAGTAAAACAGTCTCCTTCTTAATTAAGTCTATTTATACTTAGACTTGTATGAAGAGTTTGCTTAATGAATCGCCACCTGACAAGCTTATCCCTTTATTAACGTCTGCAAGGTTTCCACCTGGCTTACTTATTTACACATTAATTAAACTGAATTTCTCAGCTTAACTTGATCGCATCGTCTTGCGGCTGCCCAAGCTTTCTTCCTTCAATGCATGACCTTCTGCCACATCACTTGCTAGCTTAGCCCTCATCAATGACATATAAAGTTGGTGGCATGGTGCCTCATAGTTCCAATGCATGGAAGCTTTTATCTTTCCTAAGTGGTAATTTGTTTCTACTTCACCCAAGAATCTAGTGTTCATACTTAATATATTTTCTTGCCCTTTTCCAACTAACCATTAATAGATTTCTCCAACTCTCTACGCATCGACCATGTTACAACCTAAACGTATATAATCATACACTTGAAAATTTTCCTTCTCTTACATTTCAGACACATCATTCACTATACATATTTAACTTACTTTTTTCATTGATGTTAATTCACATCTTAACTCATAATTCAAAGGACTTAAACTTGATTAACTAATAAAACATGTTCAGGGGTTTACATCATATATCTGAATATTCTTACTAGAACTACATGTTTTATATATGTCGGTTAAGTTACGTTCACGTTCGTTTCAACTTTTTATCTATTAATTGTGTCCCTATATCCACGTTGCCACTTTAGCATTGATGTAGTATTCTAACTATATACATATAATAATTATGTGACTAGCTAGTTGATATCTATCTATGTATATATAATAATTATGTGACTTGCTAGTTGATTTCTGATAGATATTATTTAGGCATTTGGTTGTATAGTGAAAAAAAATTTTGCCAGACAAAATTAAAAGTTTATTAAGTACTTTATTAAGTATTAATGTAATGGGCTGATATACTCAATTTTGAAAGTTGTTGATTTAGATACAAAATCGAAAATCTCTGGTTGAAGAATGATGATTTTTTCTTAATACTTAAAAATATATGTTGGGCTTGATAAGAGTTCATGGCTTCTTCTAGAGTAGTGCTTCTAAAAAAAAGAGAGAATTTATAGATAGATAGATTTCACTATATACAAATTTATAGATATTATAGACTCTCACCTCGAATCTCCAATCCTAGAAATCCTTGCCGTTCTCGAAGGTGTGAAGTTAGTCATTACAGTGAAATTCTCCCATATTATTGTCCAATCTGACTGTCAACAAACGATTTCACTATTACATTGAAACAACAAAGCCCTAAATGAAATTGGAAGTTGGATAGAAGAAATTAAGTCTGTTCTAGTTTGCTTTGAATGTGTTGCCTTCATTCATGTTCCTAGAAAGTAATCTTCTTTGCTGATTCCACTGTCAAGTCTGCTAGAGAAAAGCCTTATGAAGGAGTTTGTGTGGATCTCTTCCCCCCTCATCTAATTCATCTAGCTAAACAAGATGTACTTTCTTACTTTAGCCCATAAGGACCTTAATAAAAATTCTTTTTACTAAAAAAAACATTCAAAATCATTTAAGGTTTGAATTTATACCTTTAAATAAACTTTTTTATAACCTAAAATTAATTTTTAATGATTCAAGTCGTTATTTAGTTTGAACAATTAATGAGACTTATTTACAAATTTGGTGCGAGGATTTCCCACTTTGAATCCGTCAATTTTTTTAGATTGGTTATTGTTGTTCTCATGTTTGTTAGTTATGTTTTTGTTGATTGTATTGAAAAAAAAAAATGTGAACTTAAAATCGACAGTAATTTTAACCATCTCAAAATCAAACTTAAAAAATTTAGAACAAATTTAGTCATTTTTTTTATTTAAAATCTTCATTAAAATGGTTACTTGACAACAATATCATCAGCACTTATCACGTTTTTATCCTTTTATATATATTCTAATTATTTAATAACAATGGTCCTTGTTGTCAATAAGTTATGCTAATTGAATCGATTTTTGTTAGAAGGACCATTGAAGTTAGTAAATTATTGAGACGAAATTAAAGTGGTATGAAATAGAGTGATGAACTACATAATTTAATGTTGATTTAAATGTGATTTTGATCTTTAAACGTTTAATTGAACTTTATTTGGTATTTTTGCCTTTTAAATTTTGGTTCTAGCATTCTTCTTCGAAGAATATTCTTAAAGTGTTGATATAATTAAATTTATTATAATTTCTCATCAAAAATCAATTAGATTTAGCATGATATTAGAGAGGAGATGGTCTTCAAAATCCAATAATATTATTTCTTCCTAAATTAATACCAAATTTTGAATTGGTAATAGAGAGTGCATATTTAGAAATCTTGAGTTCATGAAATAATTCAATGTATTAAATGAATGTTTAAATTTCAAATTAGCTTAAATTTTTTAAGTTAATTATTTTAATATAGTCAAGTTATTTTAGATTATAACTAGATTCAAAAAATTGTGTTTCCTATAATTTTAAATAAAGAAACATAGAGTGTATTTTGTATATGGCTAGTGAAAAATGAAATATTATACTAAATTTATGTATGATCTGTTATGAAATTGAGGAGCACAATAGGAACAGGGATGCCAATATAATATAAATATACGAAATAAATAGATATTAAAATAAATTAAACCATAATATATAAATATATAAAATAAAATAAAATAATAATTTATAGATTTCTCCACTTTCTCCAAACTTTTTAGAATTTGCTATGTGTGTCTTTTGAAACCCACAAAATGTCACTATTTATAGGCAATTTGGTAAGTAAGATGCGGATTACATTGACATTAAGAATGAGTATTTACAAGACACGTAGACAATACTTTGAAAAATGGGAACATGACATATAGTCAATGGACACTAAGCATGAGCATCTAATGGGAATCTATTTTCTAAAATATTCATAATACTCCCCCTTAGATGCTTATTATATATATATATGAAATATGTCTCGTTAAAACCTTACTAGGAAAAAAATCCTAGTGAAGGAAAAATAGTACATATTTCATATAATCTAATACTCTTAAAAAGAATACAATATATTTACTAATACAATATATTTACTCCCCTCATGAAAACATCACTTGAGATCTCTGAGTCGCCGCATTTCAATGTTGTACACCAATTTTTCAAAGATTGTTGTAGGAAATGCTTTGTGAATAAGTCCGCCAGATTATCATTTGAATAAATTTGTTGCATAGTGATGTCACCATTTTCTTCAAGATCACAAGTGTAGAACTTTGGTGAAATATGTTTTATTCTATCTTCTTTAATATATCCTCCTTTGATTTGGGATATGCATGTTGTTTGTCTTCGTATAATATTGTTGGAAGATTTTTATTAGAAGACAAACCATATGTTTCACGAATATACTGAGTTATTGATCTTAACCATACATATTCTCGACTAGCCTCATGAATTACAATTTCAGCATGATTTGAGGAAGTGGTCGTTATGCTCGGTTTCACCGATCGCCATGATATAGCAGTTCCTCTACATGTGAACAGTTGTTTGAGATCTAGCTTTGTATGGATCAGATAAATATTTTGCATAACCAACTAGGTCAAAATTTGATTTATTTGAATAAAACAAACTCATACCAATTGTTCCTCGGAGATAACGGAATATATGCTTAATTCTTTTCCAATGTCCTTTTGTAAGAGAAGAACTATATCTAGCTAATCAATTTACTGAAAATGCAATATATGGTATTGTATTATTAGCAAGATACATAAGTGCACAAATTGTACTAAGATGTGGTACTTTAGGACTAAGAAGTTCTTCATTATCATCTTAAGGTCGAAATATATGTTTCTTTGTATCCAATAAACGGATTTCCATTGGAATATTTAATGAATGTGCTTTGTCCATATAAAATCTTTTTAAAAAATTTCCTGCATAAGGTGACTGATGAATAAATATTTCATTTGCTAAATGCTCAATTTGAAAACCAAGACAAAATTTTGTTCTTCCGAGATCTTTCATCTCAAATTCTTTCTTAAGATATTCTATTGCCTTTGAAAGCTCTTCAGGAGTTCCAATTATATTTAAATCATCAATATATACAGTTATAATAGCAAATCTTGATTGCGATTTCTTTATAAAAACATATAGACATATTGGATTATTTTGATATCCTTCCTTCAACAAATATCCACTCAGGTGACTATATCACATTCGTCCCGATTGTTTCAATCCATATAATGATCTCTATAACTTTATTGAATACAATTCTCGAGAATTTGATTTATATGTTTCAGATACCTTAAATCCTTTTGGGATTCTTAAATAAATATCATTATCAAGATATCCATACAAATATGTTTTGACTACATCCATAAGATGCATGTCTAGATTTTCATATACAGTCAGACCAATTAAGTATCTTAATGTAATTGCATCCACTACCGAAGAATATGTCTCCTTATAATCAATACTAGGTCTTTGTGAAAAATCTTGTGCAACTAGTCTTGCTTTATATCTTGTGATCACATTATTTTCTTTTCTTTTTCTCACAAATACCCATTTGTTTCCCACAAGTTTGACATCTTCTGATGTTCGATCTACTAGTCCAAAAACCTGATGTTTTGAAAGTGAGTTTAATTCTGCCTCGATTGCTTCATTTCGTTGAAGCCAATTTTTTCTATGTCAATATTGTTAAACAAATTTTAGTTCGGAATCCTCATTTTTAGATATAATATCAAGAGCAACATTATATGCAAAAATGTTGTCAATAACTACATGAGTTTGGTTCCATCATTTTCTTGTTATGACATAGTTTATTGAAATCTCATTATTATCTTTAGGTATTTCACCTTCCTCACTAATCATGCCAAGGATTTCTTTATAGGTATTTACATCCTTAGCCAAGTCTTCTTCACTATTAATTATTTTTCATTTTTGATGATTTTATCTTTGGAACCCATTGGTCTACCACGCTTCTGTCGTGTTTCATACTCATTATAGACAACTTATTATGTTGAAATATCAATTTTTTATGGAACATTGCAAGTGGTATATATGACTTAGTTACTTTCTTTGCATTTATAAATGCATCTGGTAATTGATTTGTTATATTTTGCAAATGAATTATTTTCTGAACTTCAATTGATCTGTACGAGAATCAAAATGAGACAATAATGATGCATTCCATGTAATTTATTTTCCCAATTTCTTAATTCCTCCCCCTAATGTTAGAAAATGTGTCTCATTAAAATAAAAATCAGCAAATCATGCAGTAAATACATCATTTGTCAAGAGTTCAAAATATTTAATAATTGATGGGGAATCATATCCAATATATATTCCTAACCTCCTTTGAGGACCCATTTTAGTGTGTTGTAGTGGAGCAATTGGAACATATACTACACGTCCAAAAATTCTCAGATGGGAAATATCAGCTCATGGTCATAAGCTAATTGTAATGGCGAGTACTTATGATAAGCTATTGTCTTAATACATACAAGTGACGTTGCATGCAAAATAGCATGTCCCATACAAATGTAGGAAGCTTAGCTTGCATAAGCAATGATCTAGCAATTAACTACAAACTTTTTATGAATGATTATGTATGTTTAGTTGTATGTTCTACTTGTACGTATTGTATGTTTAGTTGCACTATCTACTAGACATAGATCTTCTTTACTCATTTTTTAGTCACCCAACATATGAAAATGATCCATATTAGTAGTTGTACGTATTGTATGTTTAGTTGCACTATCTACTAGACATAGATCTTCTTTACTCATTTTTTAGTCACCCAACATATGAAAATGATCCAGATTTCTTCATTAAAAAAATAATTACAATAAAAAAGAACATTTGGAATATACAAAGGTTAACATCTACTAATAGAAGAGAAGGAAAAAAAAACACGAAGATGAAAAAGAAAAAGAAAAAACATTAAATCTAGATACTTTTAAAGTCAAATGAAACACTTGATGTTCCATCAATTCTGTCGATTTTCTCTTCAGGAGATTCAAAGACGCCATATCCAAATTTGTCATGTGGGATGGATCAAAATATGTCATTATACTGATATGCAAAATTTGTTTCCATGTTTTTCTCTTTTTCCTTCAGGGAGGCTTGATAAAGATCGACTACGTGTTTTAACGTATGAAAGGTATGTGACCAATGCCCAATCATTCCGCATCGGAAGCATTTATTTTCAACACTCTTTGAACTCTTATCTTGTGGAGCTTTTCCTTTGTGGTAATCATTTTGTGTGGTTCTTTTGAAATTTGAATGATTAGAATGACTACCATGAAAATAATAATTATTTCTTCCTCTACCACGGTTATAACCACGACCACGACCTCAACCACGATTATTAACATTCACATCATTTACTTTAGGGAATGATGTTATTTCGGTTGGTCGAGATTTGTGGTTTTTCATAAATAACTCGTTATTTTGTTCGATCACAAAAAGACATGAAATTAATTTAGAATATTGTTTAAAACATTTCTCTCGATATTGCTGCTATAGGAGCATATTCGAGAGATGAAATGTAGAAAATGTCTTCTCTAACATATCAACATCAGTAATTTTCTCTCCGCTTAACAACAATTTTGAACTGATTTTAAATAATGTGGAGTTAATCACTTACTTATTTAAAATCTTATAGCCTTAATTGTATCAACTTTCATGACGAGCTTTAGGAAGAATAGCTATTTATTTTATCATACCTTTCTTTCAATTTTTTCCACAAGATACATGGATCTTTTATTGTAAAATACCCCATTTTTAATCCCTCGTGGAGATGATGACGAAGGAAAATCATAACTTTTGCTTTGTCCTAGATGTCGTATTTCATTCTTTAATTGTTTCTCCCAAGTTCATAGCATCAAGGTGAATTTCGACATCAAGCACCCATGACAAATAATTATTGTCATTAATGTCAAAGGTTGTAAATTCTAACTTTATAAGGTTTGTCATGACAACACTATCACAAAATATTGTATTTATATCATAAATTTAATATGTACTAGATATGAAAAACAATATTTAATTTATTAATTATAATAAAGAGAAAAAAAACCAACCTACCTTTAGGACCTACCTTCAGCCATAGAAGCAACAAGAGCTTGTGCTGATAACGTGTTGTGAAATTGAGGAGCACAATAGGAACACGGATGTCAATATAATATTAAAATAAATAAATATATTATAAATATATGGAATAAAATAAATAAATATTAAAATAAATTAAACATAATATATATAAATATATAAAATAAAATAAAATAACAAAAGTAAATNATAAATAAATATTAAAATAAATTAAACATAATATATATAAATATATAAAATAAAATAAAATAACAAAAGTAAATAAAATAACAATTTATAGATTTCTCGACTTAATCCAAACATTTTGGAATTTGTCCAATGTGTTGTGTCTTTCAAAACCCACCCAATTTGACATTCTAGAAAATGAGGGCAGGACACATGATCAATAGACACTAAGTATGACACCTAATAGACATCTATTTTCTATAATATTTATAATATAGCCAAAATTAAATTGAATGTTATTTTCTTTTTACCTTGACACTTTTATATGAGATTGTTAAGTGCATGTTTAGAACTTAGAAGTTAAAATCACTTTTATTGTTTTAAAATAATTTTAAAATATGTTTATAATTACTTAAAATAATATTAAAAATTATATTTTTATATCATCAAAGATAGTTTCGAAGGAGATTAAGAACATATTTTATATTCATTATGATAAAAAAAAATAAAAAGATTTTGACTATTTTAGAACCACTTTTAAACATAAGTCTTTAGAAAAAAACTAGAAATTTTCTTAAGAGAGGCAAAATCTTACATTCTAAATATTTTTAAGAATGTAAATATATAATCTTTCTATTCTAAAAATTTGAGAAAGAAAATTGGATAAAAACTATAGTAACTTAACTTTTGAATTATGACAAATTAAGTGGGGTAATCTCCCAAAAGCTATAATAACTCTATTAGCAATTAAGAAGTTCGTGTTCTTTTCCTATTGGTATATTAATAGGGGTAATCTATACTATTTTTTTCCTCTAATAAAAGTTAGATTATTCATATTTAGCACATTTGCTAATTAAATTGAAGTTAATGATGAAAATAATTATTTTTTCTGAAAGTTTAAAAGACACATTTTTTTTCTTTCACTAAATAATAGAAAAAAAAACTTTTTTAATATTCATATTCTTTTTAAAAGGCATAATATTACTATTATTTTTGAAGTAAAAATTTATGGGTGTGACAGTGATTTAGAACCACACTGAATCACAATCACCACATTATTTCAAGATCTAATTTTTTGTCAATTTTAATATCTAATAGACCCGTAAAATATCAATTTATATCCCTAAAATTTGGATTGTATTAATTAATTGTATCAATTTAAATCTTGATTTTTTGTGAGTGAATCAATTTACACCAATGTATTTGATTCCGAAAAATTTCGTATGAAATTTATACATGTACCTAAGAAAGTCCTAAACTTTCATAAATTAATTAATTTAAACATTCAGTTAGAATTTCTATTGAGAATCATCCATGTATTTATTTTAATCATATATTTTGTAAAATTGACATTTGAAGAAGTATACTGGAATTATTTTTCAAAGTATTTGTAATGAGAAGCTTAAATAATAAATTTCAGGCAATATTGATTATTAGTTGAATTAGATTCATTTTGACAAATTTCTTTTCACATTATCGTGGTATTAAAAATAAAATCTAAAAGTAAATACAAATCTTGACTCGGTAATCATAATTAAGTCCTTAATTTTCCCCTGTATTTGAGTAAACAGGTGTCTCAAGATAATAAAAAGCCTTATCATTTCTGTTGTTAATTAATTAAATAGTAGCAGATTACATTAACAAATTTATCCTCTTTTTAAGTGTAGTTTTTGAAAATAAATAAATAACTTATCCTCTATATTTTTCGCTCTATAAATAAGCATTCAAACTCCTCATAATTCGACGTTCAACTCCAAATCTCCGCTACTGGAGCCGCCTCCTCTCCCCGTTCCCTTTCCATTAGGTTTCCAAATTCCTTCATGAATCTCTTCACTCTCCCTTCTCTTCTTCTCGGATTCTCCTTCTTTTCTCTGTTCATCAACAATGGCGTCGTCTTCGTCGACGCTCTCCATAAAATTTATCCTGAATTACAGTCTCTTCAAACCGACGGCGCTGTGATTAAGCCACTCCATCGAACTCGTTTCCACTTCCAACCTCGCCGTCACTGGATCAAC
The DNA here is from genome assembly GCF_009727055.1 of Benincasa hispida. NCBI lineage: Eukaryota > Viridiplantae > Streptophyta > Magnoliopsida > Cucurbitales > Cucurbitaceae > Benincasa > Benincasa hispida. The sequence continues at coordinate 63,500,028 of NC_052359.1, forward strand.
GGTTCGTAACTTCTAAATTCTCAATTCATCTTCACTTTTGTATTGATTTGATTTGGTTTGATTTGACCTGATCTGATCTGATCATTCTGAAAATTTCGATTCTCTCTGTGTTTCACAATCGGAAAATTAGTTGCGGAAATGATATCAGTTCGTTTCTGCGTTTGTGACTGTGTGTGTTTGGATTAACTCGGAGCGTTTTTGGTTCGTAACGATCATGATTTGATTGACGACGCAGATTCCCATCATCTCATTCTGTTTGCGTTTTTGCTTTCAAAGATAATGTATTTCTTTTTGCTGCTCTCTGGCCCTCTGATTGGTTTTTGCTTTTCGTGGGTCTATTAATTCTAACCGTCTGATCAGCTTTTTCTTTTTTCTTTTTTCTTTTTCTTTTTTTTTTTTCCCTTTTCCTGCTTTTATTTATTTATTTGGTATCATTATTATTATTATCGCCTGAAACCACTTACCTTTTTTTCCTTATCATTTTTAAAAGTATCTTTACTCACTCTCATGCCCTCTTTTTTTGTGTGTGGTTATAATTATTGTGAATTAAACTTAAACTTGTATGCTTATTAATTTGTTTTTTTTTTCAAGGATATATTGGTCTACTTTATTAGATGGGCAAGGTTTACTATTCTAAACCTATTTTTTCACCATCTAAATATTTACTTTCCATATCTTACTTAACCATATTATTGTAATGTTTTGCTAATCCAAATAAATTGGATATTCAAACTTATTATTAACTTTAAAATTCATATTTTATTACTTATAATACTATTATATATACATATATGTATTTTAATTTTATTTAATTTCACTATTTTTTAATAACTTTTCTCCAAAACTTTCTCAAAATATTATTTTAGCAACTGAATATAGATTATAGATTTAAATTCTTTCACTCCATATGTTGTCAAAAGAAAAGATTATTTATATCTTTTTGACATAAAAATTTCAAATCATTTTAGTTAAATTATAAAATCATGTACATATTGACTTGGAGTTGAAATTTGGATTTTAAGAATCTCAATTAAATAATATAAACTAAAAAAAAGAATAGAGTTTTTGAGAGAGACAAAATTCTTAGGTCTAACGTCTTTAATTTTAAGTGGTTCATGTAAAAACACTATTAAAAAAAACTCCGTTGAAATTTGGAAACTTTTTTTCCCTGTTTTTTTCCTTCTTTTTGGATTAAATATCTAATATGGTGGGACCTTGAACAGAGAGATCAAAAAGGGCAAAAAAACAATATTTAATGAATGGATGGAAAGTGAGATTAAATAATAAGGCTTGTGCAAATTAAAAGTATAATTTTAAATCATTTTTGTGTTGGATGTATTTGAGTTACATAGTCAAACATGTAACTCGCAATACCAAATTCGATTTGCCACATTTTAAACTAACATTTAATATAGTATAAACCATATGATAAAATAATCTACAAGTATATAGAAACAAATATATAAATGACATTTGCTAAGGTGATATTGTGATGTAGGATACACGTGAGCACTTTATTTTTATAATTATTTTGATGTGGGGTCCATAAACTCACTATCTTATTGGATGCATAATGAAATGGCTTTTTTCAAGTATATATATATATATATATACACACACACACATATTATTACCTACTACATGCTCCATGCCATTGAGGAGTGGGCAATATTATTGCACCAAAGGTCAATCAACTTGAGAACTTTTTTGGTTTTTTTTTTTTTTCCTTTTTTATAGAGTAAGGTGTAATCTTTTGCCCACTTATCTTCATCGTATACATAAGAAATGAATTAAAATTATTATATAGAAAATTATGATTTGACAGTTTAGTGAAATATACAAAGATTTATGCGGCCATAGATGCATCTAAGTACTTTTCCTATACATATTATGTTGAAAAACGTAGTTGTAGCTTCTACTTTTGTCATTGGCCATAGTTCACTATCAAGACCTATGTTTTTTTTTTTACCCTTTTTTTTTATTCCTTATGTGATACCAAATTCGTGTTAGTATGATAGGACGTGGTTCAAAATCTTTATGGGCCAATTATAAGATTTGGAAAAATTTGACGTACAAGTTAAAAAAAAAATTAAGAAATATATACAATCTATGAGAGTATAGGTTGATAGGCATATATTATTGCTTCTTTTAACGTGGAAGATTCAAAACTTCAAATTCATTTATTGTATTAAGATTGGCATAATATTATATAATGTCAATAGTGTAGGTATAAGTCTAAAGTTAAATAAAGATTCACATGCGCAAAGGCATATATCATTAGAAGTAAAGTATATATTATTATATGTTTTGGCCATCCTTTTTTTTTTCCTATTACATTAATTTGGTCAGTGGAAAATATTATTTAAAAAAATGGAATTAAATAAGTGGTGTGGAATCTCTTATACATGTTGGGAGTTAGCTTTTGAACTTTTTCTTTATTTGTATAATAATCATATATATATAATGACAAAATTTGGTTGTGCCATTCATAAGAAAGTGTGAGATTTCTCCTTCCTGTTTGTAGAAAAATTTTGGTGGGTCTTAGTTAATTTGGCAATTCTCTTACACTAAAAATACTGCCCTATAATATATATATATATATATATATATATATATATTAGTCTTAGTTTTTAAAAAATTTAAAAATAGAGATTTTGGTATGTTAATGTTAGTGCTTGCATTGTACTAGAACGCCATTTTGTGTATTGGGGCCACGTGGGCTTCCAAATAAAACAAATGCTATTTTTGTTATAGCAATCTTCATTAACATATGATTAAACTCGTGGATATTAATGGAATGGTTAATACAGTAATGGGATAATACTTGTATGCATCTCAAAATGGTTTTTCCTCCTATCATTTACACAAAAAATAATTAAAATATTTTAAAAAATAAATAAGAATAGCTTATCATGTGTTATATTATGATAAAACGATTCGATGGAATACACGAAAATAAGTACTCTCCGAAATACACCTAAGTCTCTTTCGTAGGAACGGGTTTAATTTTTGAGAAAAATATAGTTTTGAGTAAGTGTTAGATTTCAAAGTATTAGATTTTTATCCTTAAATTTTAAGTCTAGTTTTTATTTCGATTTTAAATGATAAAATAGTTGAAAATATTTTTGAATATAACAAAATATCACTATTTATCTGTAATAAACCGCGATAAACATCCATCACATACTTATAAATTAACTAAGTTAACTCATTTTCTTTTATTTGAAAAGAATCATTTTTATTTGATCTCTAGATTTTAAAATTTACATTTATACTCATAAATAGTTAGCGTAATGTTTGTTTTGACCATTTGTGTTAACTTTTAATTAATTAATTAATTTTTTTGAAAAAAAATTATGATGTAAAATTTTCAATTGGTTTTAATAGTGATAGAAAATTAATGAAATCATGAGTATAATTATAATTTGAGATTGAGAAGTGTAAGCTTTAGAAGTTTATGGATTAAATATAAATTAAAATAAAAGATAACATTTCGATTACCAAATAAAAACCATAATCAAAACAATAAGGCCAACAAAAGGAAAAAGAAAAAAGAATAATAATTGTGTGAATGTGATTGGTGAGTAGGAAAGTATTATTCTTTTTTTAGCCTAAACATTAAAGAGTATTAGAAATATTTTTAAACATATATCTATAGTTTGACATTGCCTAATTTAGATGTTTATCATGCTATAGATTTATATGAAAAATAGTGAAATATTTTTGCTATTTTGTGTTTGTTTCCTAACAAAGATTCCTAACTAGATTTTTTTTTTAATCTTATTGTGTTACCTTTTGGTGGTGCTCAATCCTGTCCACAACAAAACCAAATGCAGATCCAAATGGTAAGCCATTTTTTTTAGTGAACTTTTATTAATTTCTTGAGTAAGCATCTTGATTTGTTTATGTTATTTAGACTCTTTATTTCATAATGATTTTATTTTATTTTTAATTTTCTAAGAAGCTTGTTTGTATTAATGTTAAATTTTCCCTAATTTTCTTAAACATGTTTAAATATTAAAACATAACTGCTTTCTTGAAAAAATGGTTAAGAATATATTAAAATAAAATATTGAGAAAACCAACATGTTTTTTAAAAATATTTTGAAAAAGTAGAAAATGGGGAGAAGAAAAAAGATCAAGTTTGTCCATAATAAATATACACGTTGTTTGGATTCAAACATAAGTCTCTTACTCGATAATAAATATTATAGTTCAATTAAGTTATATTTATTTTAATAAAAATATCATTTTAAATTCAATGTTTATAGTGTTAGTATAGGCCAAATTTTATGAGAAAAGAATTCAATTTATATAAAAAGGGGGGCGTATGACTAAAATTTATCATTTAAGCCAAAAAATTCGACGACATAACTAATTTTAAATATTTTACTTAAATATGATTTCAGACATAGGTATCATTTTAAAATGAAAATTGTAAACAAAAGGCACGAAATATTCACAAAACATTTGACAAAGTATCTGTTTAATTGCTTCAATGAAACAAAACTGAATAATAGATCTGGTTAATTACTATCTTGACCAACTTTGTTTTGAACAATGCAACAGGCCCAATGTTATTCAAGGGAATTTACCATTTGTTTTATCAATACAACCCCAAAGGCGCAGTTTGGGGGAATATAGTTTGGGCTCACTCAATTTCCAGAGACCTAATCAATTGGAAGCCATTGAAGCCCGCTCTTTACCCTTCAAAGCCCTTCGACATCAATGGCTGCTGGTCCGGCTCCGCCACCATCCTCCCCGGTAACAAGCCCGTCATCTTATACACCGGAATCGACCCTCAAAACCGCCAGGTTCAAAACTACGCCGTTCCGGCTAACCTCTCCGACCCCTATCTAACCGAGTGGATCAAACCGGATGACAACCCGATCGTCGACCCGGACTCGGGAGTCAACGCCAGCGCCTTCCGTGACCCGACGACGGCGTGGCTGAGCGACAATGGCCACTGGAAGACCATCATCGGCAGCAAGAGGAAAAAGAGGGGAATGGCGTATTTGTATAGAAGTAGGGATTTTGTGAAATGGACGAAGGCGAAACACCCTTTACATTCTGCTCCAAATACAGGTATGTGGGAGTGCCCTGATTTTTACCCGGTTCCGCTCTCGGGCAGACGTGGATTGGACCCGTCGGTGACTGGGAATTGGGTTAAACATGTGTTGAAGGTGAGTTTGGATCTTACTAGATATGAGTATTATACGGTGGGGAAGTATTATCCGGAGAAGGATAGGTATGTACCGGATAACACATCGGCGGATGGGTGGAGTGGGCTGAGATATGACTACGGAAATTTCTATGCTTCGAAGTCGTTCTATGATTCGATGAAGAAGAGGAGGGTTTTGTGGGGCTGGGCTAATGAGTCTGATAGTGCTCAGGATGATGTTTCTAAAGGATGGGCTGGAATTCAGGTATGTTTTTTATGGAATGTGCTTTGTTCTGTTTTGTTCTGTTTTGTTACAGAGCACTTTCGTACATGGGTCTTTGTGAATGACCCTTTTTTTCTTTTCCTCTTTTTGCAGTTAATTCCTAGGAGGATATGGTTGGATCCAAACCGGAGGCAACTTTTGCAGTGGCCAGTTGAAGAGCTGAATAAGCTGAGAGGGAAGGAAGTTGTGTTGAGACATCAGAAGCTGTTGAAGGGACACCATGTTGAGGTTAAAGGAATTACTGCAGCCCAGGTCTGTGACACCACATTTTACTGCTGTTGATTTTCTTGGAAGAGGTTGTGATTTAGTGGGTGTGTGTCTGGACTTTTCTAAGTGATTTGGTAAAATATGATCTAATCATTTGGTTTTTTTTGTTTTAAAAATTACATTTGTTTTCTCACAAACCTTTGATTTCGGAAATACTAACAAAACGGGCTGTTATAGATTTGTGCTTCAGCACACATAAAGTACATGTCAAGCTTTTCATCCAAACACTTGTTTTTACATTAGCACTTTTAGGTTATTCTCATATACGATAATTTTGGATTGAAAATGCTTTTAGCATGAACTCCCACGTATAATTCTACTTATTGATTTTTACTTTTGTACAGGCTGATGTTGAAGTTGTCTTCAGCTTTTCAAGTCTAGATAAAGCGGAGCCATTTGATCCAAGCTGGGTGGATGCACAAGCCGTGTGTGATCAACTGGGCTCAAAGGCCCAAGGTGGAGTTGGGCCGTTTGGGCTTCTGACTCTGGCTTCAGAAAACCTCGAGGAATTCACTCCTGTATTCTTCAGGATTTTCAAGTCCCATCACAAGCACGTGGTTCTTCTGTGTTCTGATGCAAGAAGGTCCAAAACACTCTTATATCAAATAAACCTCTATCATTCAATTCTTTTTCACTGTTTCAAATCTGTTTGATGTTAAGTTGCAAGTGAATATGCCTCAGTCATTTGGTTAACTTATTATAGCCTTCTCTCCTCTCTTTTGGTGGTGTAGCTCTTCTTTGAAGGAAGATGGATTATACAAGCCATCATTTGCGGGCTTTGTCGACATCAATTTATCGAGTAAAAAGCTCCCATTAAGAACTTTGGTATGCTGAAATCATAGTCTAATGTCTCTTCCTCCCAATGTTTATAAATCTAAAACTATATATTAGTGATTATTTTATCTATGCGATGATTATTTGTACAGATTGATCACTCAGTGGTAGAGAGCTTTGGAGGGGGAGGAAAAACATGCATAACTTCAAGGGTATATCCAACAAAGGCGGTGTTTGGGGATGCCCATTTGCATGTGTTCAACAATGGAACAGAGGCTATCACGGTAGATTATCTAAGAGCTTGGAGTATGAGAAGTGCTAGGGTGAACTAAGTCTTTAGAAATTAGAACTTAGAATGTTTGTTTTGCCTTTTTTTTTTCTTTTTCTCCCTTGTGGTTTTAAATTAGCAGGGAAAGTGGAGGTAGTGAGGTAGGTTAATTTGGTTTAATTTAGGTTGTATTGGGAGATGGGCGCTTTCACCTTCTCTCCCGTGTCTTAATGCTTCTGAATAAGAGTTGATCTTGACCTTTTGGGTTGAGATTTAGCCCTCTTGTTGTACTTGATTAGTTATTTATTTTAGCTTGATCGTTTTATAGCATAACATAATGGGAAATGATGATTGCGGTATTGATAAAATGTCTTCATAGGATGTAAATTCTTTAGAAGACATGGTTTAATATAAAATTCTACTAAAAAGTTTTAAAGATTATAGTTAATATATCAATACTATAAATGTAATAATTAATTAGTAGGTTACACAAATTCATAATTCCTCAACCACGAGTTACAACATTTGAATTTAAGTCCTAACCACAATAGAGATTACTTTTGGCTTCTGGTATCAAATAGTTTTTTACCTTGTTTAACCTAAATAGTGAACTATTTGAAGGGAAAGACAAAATAATATTTTATGAAATTTTAAAGACAAGATGTGATCCCTTCAAACATAGTGAACTATTTGATGAAGGATAAAATAAGAATTATGGAAAATTGTAAGGGCAAAATAAGAATTTCCTCTCATAACCCTTTAATAAATTATCAACTAAATGTTATACGCACACATATATAAAAAATTGATTTTTTTTAACCCAAAGAGAACATCTCCCCCTTATAATAAAAACATGATTGGGTTGGGATTATGGATATTTTTTGGAGTTCTTCAGTTCAACCAATTGAAAGAGAGATACATTGGCGAGAAGTGGGTGGGGTAGAAAGATTAGAGGAAGAGATGAGGTATTTTTTAAAAAAAGAAAATACAAAGTTAAGAATTATTTTCTATAATTTAGCCTTAAATTGTTTTCGCTTTTGTGAAATATTGGGGTAAGAATAATAATATTAAGATGATATTACACTAATTTTAAAATTATGAAAGAATGAAACTAGTTACAAAATCACTAACAAATGGTCTAAAACTAATTCACTTATGAAATTTTAAGGTTTAAATTGATACTAGTTTTATTTTATTCTTTTCTTTTTTTTCTTTTTCTTTTTCTTTTTTCTTTTTTTTTTTTGCAAAGGTTTTTAATTATTATATTTTGACTCGTAATCATAATCAATTAATAAATAATGTCTTGTGATGAGTGGAAGGGTGGTGACGAGGGTTGTGTGGGTCTGTCCACCACCCTGTGGTTAGATTTGTCGTGTGATAGTGCTTGGGATGCAATAGAGAGTGGGGCGATGGCACGATTATTATAGTAGGTGGGAAGGTTGCTAAGGTACATGTTTTGTTTGTTGAGGTTTGTGTGTGAAGAGATTGAATCCCCGGAAGCGTTTAATTGCTTTTTACTCAATTATTGTTACAAAAAAAATACATAATGGAAACAGAAAACATCTAGACTAAGCATCCTTTTCTAAAAGATTAAATAGAAAGAAGAACTATACCTTTGTAGTATTATTTCTCCAAGGTCATCTCCCAAACTTGTTGATCAACAACACGAAAAATCTGAATGAAAAACTTGGTGTCACAAGCAAGACAGAAACACGACCAAAGACCTTTTCTACTATTCTCTTGGAACAAGGGGATTGTGGGATCCTTTGTGAAAAGACGGGGAGAAAACACACAAAAAAAAAAATCTTTGTATTACTTTTTCTTTTTGGCAAAGTTTTTTTTTTTTATCTTTTTTTATTTTTGGAGAGAGCTTGTGAGTTGGATTATTCTATCAATTATACAAAATGTATAACTCTATCAGAGAAGTTTTCAAACAATGTGAAGGGAGTTACCACTACTTTTTTTTTTTTAGAATATGTGATATTATTATACAACAACAAGGAAAATCCCACAGCCCGGGGTCAAGGCATCAAAGCAACAAAGTACAAGCAAAGATAGGCCAACAAAACCAAAACAAAGTCAACAGGATAAGACCAGAACAAAACCAGACGCAAACTCGCAAACCACAAGGAAGAAAGGCAGAGAAAATAACCCAAAACCCCACAAACTAGGGACTACAGCAAAACAGAGAACAACGTGAAGTTCACAAGGAAAAAACATCCGTACACACACTAGATAAGACCAAGAAGGTCAACCCGCTAAGAAGTAGCATGAGCACGAACCATAGAGACCATAAGGTGAACCAGAGTAGAAACTGACCTCGGTCGACCTCCATGCAGCCGCCAATTACGCTCCTGCCAGATGTAGTATATGGACGCACACCAAAAAACACGAAACAACTTACTACGCACATCCCTCACCTGACCCACTCGCACAACCAACTCAAAATCTACATCCCAACCAACCACTCGATGCATCGAACCCAACTGACACAACACCTTAGACGGCACACCTTCTCTCCCAAACCCATGCTAAAAAAATAAATGATCCCCCGACTCCCAACACCTCCACCACACAGAAGACACCCCCATCTGACAACACACTCCAACTCCTCAACTAATCCCGCGTACCCAACCTGTCCCTCATTGCTAACCACGTACAGAAGGAGTGACGCGGAATACCACCGCCGCCCACAAAATACGCACGCCCAAGACACCCTAGGACGACGATGACGTATACTCTCCCAAGCATTAGCGATAAAAAACCGACCACTAGAATTCGATACCAAACCCAATAATCCTCTCCCCTCACCCTAGGCCCACTGCCTGGATAAAGGCCGCCCAGATCTTAAGGCAGCTCCCAAGACACTGTAGGCCACCTCCAACCTTCTTACCATCCAAGAACTCTGAAAACCGTACTTCCAAACTACTCCTTGCATCATGAATACCGTAGACCCGTATGAATCCAAAATTGCGCCCCCGGCAGCCAAGAATCCCACCAAACAAAACAATACCGTCCATCGCCAATCATTCAAACGAACCAGATGCTTGAATCTATCTCTACTTCATAAGATAGCCCGCACACAAGACCTCCAATCTCACTCCGAACAGCCCACAACGACGCACCCATAGCAAAACATATGCCTCTGCCCAAGCCATCCATAGTGACCCCGATTTAATTAAGAGAAGCCAAAGCAGCTTTATAATAGTAGCCTGATTCCAAGAGGCCACATGCTTCACACCCAACCCCCCTCCTAACGGCAAGCACACCTCATCCTACGCCACTCGTGCACCACCCCGACTCACCACACTACCCTTCCATAAATAACTACGTAACAGACGATCAACCTCATGAGTTACACACGCAGGCAACACGAATATGCTACACCAAAAAACCTGAAAGAACTGTAAAATAGACCTAACAAGCTGCAACCTCCCAACAAATGAGAGGGACCTTGCTGCCCAACTTCTAATACGAGCTGTAATCCTCTGTATCAAAGGTGCACAATCCATAGCCCTCACCCGACTCGCCAATAAAGGTAAACCCAGATACCTAACAAGCAACGAACCAAGAGAGACACCCATATACGCAGCTAGTTCCTCTGCCTCCTCAGACTTCACACCTGTAACAAACATGGAACTCTTCCCAACATTTGCAACTAACCCAGACAGCTCTGCAAACTCTATCAATACCTACCTCACAAACTCCAAAGAATCTCTCTCAGCTGCATAAAAAATCATCAAATCGTCTGCAAAAACCAAATGAGTTAAGCCTAAGCGCTCACACCGATCATGGAACCTAAACCACACAGGAGGTTTATTCAACAACCTAGACAAGACCTCCATCACCATCACAAACAAAAAAAAGAGACAACGGATCCCCCTGCTTCAACCCCTTCCTACTAGGAAAAAATCCTTCAAGGGAACCATTAATCATCACAGAGAACTTAGGCGAAGTAACACAAGTCCTCACCCAACTAACAAACTGAAGAGGTGTACCTATAGCCAACAACACCCCAAACAGAAAATCCCAATTCACCGAATCGTTAGCCTTCTAAATGTTACCTTTAACACTCAACACAGCTTCCCTCTGCCCTTCTTATAGCTCCCCACAAGCTCCTGACACAATAAAACGTTATTGAAAATCGACCTACACGGAAAAAAAGCAGATTGATTACCACTAATGAAATCAGGCAACCACAATTGCAATCTCTCAGCTAAGATCCTCGAGATACACTTCTACACAACATTACAACATGAAATAGGACGAAACTCCTCTATACGTTCAGCTCCCCGTCTCTTAGGGATGAGAGTAATAGTAGTAGAATTAACTCCACCAGGTAGGTAACATGTCTTAAAAAAATTCAGCACAACGTCACAGAAATCATCCCCAACCACACTCCAAGCAGATCTGTAAAAATCCATCGAAAACCCATCAGGCTCAGGAGCCTTCCCAAACTTCATCGAGAATAAAGCCTTCTGAATCTTCTCCTGACTCACTGGTCGACCAAGTTCCTCCACCCCTTCCTCGGGCCAGCTGAATTGCACAATATCCTCAACTCGGGCAGTAAGATCCCTATACCCCACATGCTGAGCCTCTAAGCAACCCCGAAAGAACTCTACCACCACCCCTGCCACCCTATCATGCACCGTCTGACGAGTCCCCCCATCATCCAAGACTGTAAATAAACCACTGCAGCTACGACGAGAACGAACACAGTGATGAAAAAAAGTTTGTGTTCATGTCACTTAACTCCAGCCACCTGACCCTGGCCTTCTGCCGGAGAGACACCTCCTCCAATCTCACCACTGACCAAAACACCTTAGTGGCCCAAGCCGCCTCCGCACACACCGACTCTGAATCAGGATTCCTTTCTACCGCAGCCTGAGAAACTTCCATAACCTGCCTAGCTGCCCGCACCTCATCAGCTAACACAGAGATACGCCTATCAAACGATGCACGAAAAACCCACTTCACTGCCTTTAAATTTCGCACAAAACTAACCATAGGAGATACATCCTCAGACCTTCTCCACATTGACCTGATAGTATCAAGAAAACCCCTTGCCTCCACCCAGTAAGAAAAATAACGAAATGTAGGAGGCGACCTACTCCTCGTCTCCCCTGTAGAAATCAGAAGAGGGCTATGATCAGAAATCCCCCACTGACCAACTTTAACCTCCGAATACGGATAAGCTACCTTCCACACCTCATTGGACAAGCATCGATCTAAGTGGCGCAAGATACCATTCTTCTGAAGTTTACTAGTCCAGGTAAACCAGTTACTTATCACACCAAACTCAACCAGATCTGCCTCCAATAACATCTCATCAAACTCCTCCATCTCCCTCAAGTTAGGGAAACCACCAAAATCCTCCGAACTACTACGAATATCATTAAAATCCCTCAAAACAACTCCAGGAAGCTGCCACGAGGCACACACATCAATCAACTGAGACCACAAGTTTCTCCTCTCGCTCACGTGATTAGAGGCATACATAGCACCAATATGTACCTTAGCACTGAATACAATATCCACTAAGGTTCTAGAAATGAATTAATCCTCACTAACATCAATGAAAAAATCATAGACACTCTTCCGCCACATCACCCAAATCCTCCCAACTCCCTGCACACTATAGCTACACACATAACTCCAGGCATCACCAAACCTACCCATCATCATACCAAAATTCTCACGACGAACCCTCGTCTCAAGCAAACAACATAAAGTAACAGAAGAGGAAGTCAGAAAGTCTGCCACCACCCTACACTTCACAGGGTCATTCAACCCCCTAACATTCCAGGAATACCAAATCATGAATCTTGCAAGAGATCATACCTACCACTTCCTAGTGGGCCTTTGTCCAAACTTCTGAACATCCCATCCATAACAAGCAACAGATCAGGATCTGCCTGCACTAGTGCCAATGCCAACGAGTCTCCCCCTTATCACATAAAACATCAAACTGATTACAATCATCAACATGCTTTACAAACGACCCATAAACTACTCTGCTCTTCAAGGGCGCCGTACCCGGTGACCCACTATCACCCCTATGCCCTACACCTCCTCTATCACGCCTACGTCGACTAACCATAGTAAATTCTTTGCAAAAAGGAGTTAGTCTTTTAATCAATAAACAATAAATAGATATACTAATTAAATCAAACTTAATAATATATGTATTAATTAAAATTAATTAAATATAACTAGTTTAATTAATCAAATCCAATTAATTAACTAACTTATTAAATATCATATTGCTGCAACAAAATGGACATTTTATGACACATAAATAGTAGCAATGGATAGTAGAGAAAAAAGAGTCACTAAAGCTTAAAACAGACGTTTTTTGGCGAGAAAAACGAAGTTTCTTTTGATTTTCCAAAATTTATGACACTTTTTTTTGTGTCACGAATTTATGACTATAAATAACAGTCATTAAATGTGCGAAAATGAAAAGGGCATGATTTTGACGGGAAAAGAGGGAAAATTTTGGATTTTTGGACTATGATAACAATTTTTTTGTGTCACCAATTCATGACTAAAATTAATAGTCATTGAAGAGTGACTATTTTTTGGTTTCCCTCCTTTCGCCATTTTCATTCCCCTCTCAAATTTTGTTTCCCTCCTTTCTCAATTATCAGTTAGAAAATGCCAAATAAAAACAACTCCAAACCTTAAGTTCCTTTTTTTCTATCCCTCTTTCGCTTTTCCTTCCCCAACCCTCTTCGTCTCTCCATTGCTCCCCATTCTCTTTCTTCTTCCCCTTCTACAAGGAAAATTTCACAAAATGATCTAAAAACCAAAAACTTTTCTACCAATGACCTCTTCTTAAAAACTTTTCTACCACTGACTTTTGTCCATGCGAAATTCCAAAATTACCCCCAATTTTAAAAAAGCATTCAGACTGTTTGGTATCCGCGCGCCTCTACGAATATTTTACAATGGTAAGTCCCTCATTTCCTTCATTTCCTTCTCAAATCATTTCTCTTCGAAGAATTTTCTCTCAAATTTGTTCTCATTTTCTCTCCAAACTTCAGTCGAGCACTCCTTGCAAGTTTCTCGCTAGTCGTTTCTACGCACTTGCCACCTTTTTCGGGATCTGAAAGGTATGAGACTCTTCTCCTTGAAGAATACATGTTGATATTCGAGGTTTGACTATCTTTTACGGTTTAATCATGTATTTGTTCGTAATCGATCGTTGAGAGAATACTAAGCGATCGGATAGAGAATACTAAGCAAGTGTTTAGATATTAAGTGACGGATAGAGATTACTATGCGATCAAATAGAGAATACTAAGTGATCGTTTAGATATATATTGTGTGATCGTTTAGGTTTATATCGTGCGATCGTTTAGGTTTATATCGTGTGAGCGATCGTTTAGCTAACTGTTACACGATCGTTTAGATATTTATTGTTTGATCGTTTAGGTTTATATCGTGCGATCGTTTAGCTATCTGTTATGTGATCATTTAGCTAACTGTTACGCGATCGTTTAGATATTTATTGTGTGATTGTTTAAGTTTATATCGTGCGACCGTTTAGCTATATGTTATGCGATCATTTAACTATTTGTTATGTGATCATTTAGCTACTTGTTACAAGATCGTTTAGATATTTATTGTGTGATCGTTTAGGTTTATATTGTATAATCATTTAGCTATCTATTATGCGATCGTTTAGCTAATTGTTATGCGATTGTTGAGATATATGTTATGCGATCGTTGAGATATCTGTTATGCAATCATTTAATTTTTGTCATGCGATTATTTACTAATTGTTGCAGTGTACAACGATATCAGATTGATAAGATGGACATCCCTACTTAGAAATATTTTCCTGTTACAGTCTCTTGTCAAATCCATAAAAGTGCCTCTGTGATTAAGAATAAGTTGACAAAAGAATAGATGAGATTGTGTAGGAAAACTGCCTTTGGTCCCCTGTTGGATATAGATCTTGTTTTTAATAGATAACTTTTGCACCACTTTCTGTTAAGAGAGGTAGCGGATGCGAAGCCAGACTTTATATCATTCAAAATTCTAGGGAAGAAGGTAACATTCTCCCAAGACAATTTTAACCTGATAACTGGGTTGTGGCAAACAGGGAAAATAGTATAAAGCGAAACAAGCGGTGAAAGGCTGCGAGAACTCATTATTGGACAGAAGGACCCAAATGAAAAGGATAGTTCTTGTAAGTATGTATAGATCACATTCGAGAAGTTCAATTTTAATAATGATGAAGTTGATGTCAAGGTTGCATTGGCACTATTCATCGAAATGGTGATGATTGGAAAAGACAAGAAAACCCAATTCTATGTGAATATATTTGGGATTGTCGATGATCTTGAAGTCTTTGTATATTACAATTGGCTTTCTCTCTTTTATAAATATACATTGAATAGCATGAAGACTATCATGTGTGGGAAGAATGAGACATATGATTCAAAGAAAGCAAAAAATGATCTTCGTGCCTCATATTACTGTATAAAGAGATTCGTACTTGCATTCTAAGTATGTATTTTTGTTTCTAATTCACTTTAATATGCATTGAACATGTGTGTTATGTACGTGTAACAAAATTCCCATATCATAGGTTTGGGCTTACAAAATTTTATCTACATCAAGTAAGTTCATAGCCACCAAAGTCAGCAAGGTTACAATTTTTAGAATTCTTAGATGGACTTATTCCCGTGCTCTATCTTACCAATCATTGAGAAATAATGTTTTCCAACAAAAAAAAAGTAAGTAACCGATCACTTCTGACTTGCTCATTTATTTATAGTTTCATATATTTTTACTTGCTTAGTTGTTTATGTACACTCTTATTGTGTCAAGACTTATACCTAACACAAAGAAGATAAGGTACAAGGAGGACCGACTGGAAGGACTTAATATGGTTAATGTTGTTAGACAAAGAAGGATCGAAGGGGTTGAACACTCCATCGATACTCACGAGTCCACTAGGGGGGCACGAAGAGCATGAACCCCATGCAGATCAACCTGTAAATGTGCAGCATATAGAGCCGAAACCACGTATGCCGGTTTAGTTAACTCTTTGAAAGGTAAGAGGCAGCAGAAGTCCTCAAGACATCGTCATTCCAAATCCTACAAGGTCCTTAGGGAGGAAATTAAAGAAGTTCGCAAAGATTTGGCGAACTTGATTGCCATGGTCCGTCAGATGGGAGATGTATTTATTGTCCAACATCATCTGATGGGCCAACAACTAAACGAAATAAAGATGATAGTCCATCGTCTGAATGAGGTATGTATTTCTGTACAGTCGTTTAGACATTCTCAAATGGTAACGATCGTTTACATAGTCTTATAAGATTGTTTAGATAATCTAAATGATCGTTTAAAAAAATATGTCTAAACGATCACTTATATTTTCTAAACGATCATTTAGATAATCTTAAATGATCGTTTAGAAAATATAGACGATCGTTTAATATTATCAAACAATCGTTAAGATAATATAAACAATCGCTTATATTTTCTAAGCGATCGTTTACATATTCTTAAATGATCGTTTAGAAAATATAGACAATCGTTTAGGATTATCAAATAGTCGTTTAGTTAATCTAAATGATCGCTTATATTTTCTAAATGATTGTTTACATATTCTTACATGATTATTTAGAAAATATAGATGATTTTTTAGGATTATTAAACGATCGTTTAGATAATCTAAACGATCGCTTACATTTTCTAAGCTACCGATTACATATTCTTAAATGATCATTTAGAAAATATAGACGATCATTTAGATAATCTAAACGATCGCTTACATTTTCTAAACGATCGTTTACATATTCTTAAATGATCATTTAGATAATCTAAACGATTGCTTATATTTTCTAAGCGACCGTTTACATATCCTTAAATGATCGTTTAGAAAATATAGACGGTCGTTTAGATAGTCTTAAATGATCACTTGGATTTTCTAATAATAGTCTTAAAGATTATTAAATGATTGTTTGGATTTTCGTTTGATTTGTTCAAGATAGTAATAATATAAGAACTCATCATGATGAGTGGGACAATAATGAGGGAATTTCTCGTGATGATAATAATGATGACGGTAATAATACCCACAAAGAACATGGAGAAGATCTCCCTCAGACCAGTGCACATGAACATGTCAATGAACAGCCAGTTCATCAGACCACTGATGAAATACATGAACTCCCCACAAGCTTTCCATCTTAGGGGTCATTTCGATACGGATTCAGCCCAATTTATGAGGACTTTAACTCAAAAGGATGCCACTAAAGTCAAGGTAAGGCTATTGTATGAATCAGTTATCTTAACATTGTATTGTCACTGATCTATAATTTAAATGTAGGATAAAAACGATCGCAAGCATTGGAAAAAGAAAAACCAACCAAGTTCACACCTGAGGATGTGAAAAGGGGGAAAAAGGGAGATTCTCTTTCTAGTGATCCTCAACACCCTCATACAAGTAATCTTCAACCACCTTATTCACCTTCAAAATCTTCTCAGCCCCAATCTCAAGAAGCTCAACCACCTGTAGTAGGATTAAAGCCGACCATTGGTGTTATCAATCCCAACCCAATGGTCCCTGTACCTGACTTCCCTATAAGGACCGTTAGTTCCTACGACCTATGCTTCCCAGTCCCAGATGTTATGTGGAATGCATACAAAAAATGGAAGTCATCCTAAAACCAAAATTAGGAGCGGATGGTAGTATATACCTTTAGGACCAAGAATTTCTTCAAAACACTCGAGCAGAACACATAGGTGCTTGAAGATGTGAGTATTTCTATTAATTCAGGAAATTATGCACGATCTCTAAGATAATTCTACATGATCATTAGAATTTACAATATTTATAATTATATTTTTCTTTGTTGGACAAGACTATAGATCTCCTATTGATGCACGTGCATTAGAAGTTGCACTCAAAACTTGACTTGTGCAAGTACCGATTCACGGTGGTTGCTTTAACCTTCACGGTAAGGAAATTTCACATATTTATTGAAATTACTCCTCACTCAATCATGTATTTACATCTTGCCTTTCCCAGGGTGCTTTGATATAGCCAAAGGGAATTGCTTCTAAGATCTTGTTAGAAAGGTCTTGAAATGGAGGATGACAAAGTGGCAGGCTAGTTGGATCATGAAGCACACATGAGATTTTGGACAGACTCTCACTTCTTCACTGACTACGTGCTTGGACAATATGAAAAATATAAGCCAACGTGGACGGATGTTGACTTCGTATTTGGGCCAATCAATATCAAACAACACTGACTTATACTTGCCATCGATCTGAGAGGTGCACAATCTTTGTATTTGACTCCATGCCGAACTACATCGGTAGCGACATAGTTGATGGTTATGTTCAGCTCGTGGCCAGAGCAATACCTTCGATGTTGATTTCTGTCCAATTTGACATTCAATATAGAAGGTTCAAGTACGGGCAATGGGAAGTGAAGAGATCGAAGGTGATCCTTCAAGAGTGCAGGTCTGTAGATTATGGCATTTTTTTTTTTGCTAAATTTATAGAATATTGTGTAAGTGGTGTTGATAGGGCTAGCTTAACACAAGCTAATATGGCATTGTATAGAAGACGGTATGTTGCCCAGGTGTGAGCAAATAAATATTTATGGTAATAGAATTCAAATTGCACTATACATTTAACTAAGCAAATAAATAACTAAGCAATCACCCAAAATTAACTAAACGATCACATATATCTGAGTAAACGATCATACATAATAACTACAATAACGCATACAAATAACAAAGCAATCGCATACAAATAATAAAGTGATCGCATAGAAATAACTAAGTTATTGCATAGATCGAAGTAAACGATCGCACATAATAACTAAGCGATCGCCCATAAATAACCAAGCGATTTCCCATAAATAACTAAGCGATTGTATATAAATAACTAATCGATTGCCCATGAATAACTAAACGATCGTCCATTTATAACAAATCAATCGCATACAAATTACATATCGTTGAGCCTAGATGGGCTAGTGTTAGGTGTTATTAATGTTTGTCTGCACGTTGTT
Organism: Benincasa hispida; assembly: GCF_009727055.1. NCBI lineage: Eukaryota > Viridiplantae > Streptophyta > Magnoliopsida > Cucurbitales > Cucurbitaceae > Benincasa > Benincasa hispida. Next base: position 63,518,833 of record NC_052359.1, read on the forward strand.
TTGTTATGATCTCTCTGACTATATCGTATACACCTATGTATTTGACATGGCTCCTCTCCAGTAGAAGGTATCCTAATGGTTTGACGTCGATCGACAATTGATACCTTTCGTGGTAGTAAAATTTCAAAGTCTTCAAATTTTGGTCTTAGACTCTATTCTTGTCTATGTTCAACTGAGAAGATTGCTTCGGTGTAAGCAGTAAGCACACACTCAACTGTAAACAATTTTGCACATAATGTTTGAACATTAATTTTTCTCAGGGTCACTACAGATATTGCATGGGAGCACAGGATCTCGATGCAATTAAACTCCATACAAGTATATTTCCGTGAACAAAGATCAACCAAGCCCCCCAAATATCCATCGTCCACATTAATTATATGCATGTCCATTGGAGAAACATGATACGACATCAATTCCGATTCCTTAAGAATACTCATTGCGTAATCAGTTATAATGTATGTGCATGCCATTGCATGTGTGCGTCGAACATAGAACCAACCTTATAGTCACTCACGGATATGTTCCAATAACTTCTTGATTGATAGGTCTTATGCATCTTTCAATACTCCATTGTTCTACTATATTTTTCGTCATCTTGTCATACTTACAATAGACTTGATAAACCTTTGCTTACTGTTGTAATCCAATTTCCTCAAAATAGGCCATCACACTAGGATATTTATGGAGCTTAGCCCAATACATCTAAAACTCAGACATTCTATAAGCTTTCACCGCTAGAAATTTTCCAATCAAATTGTTTCGAATATGATATATATATAGGGCATGAAATGGATCAGGGAATATACTTGAAACAGCCCTTGCAATTGAGATGTGATGATCTGATATAATCACTAAATTCAGAATGTCTCATATCGAAGCCTTCAAATGAGTCATGAACCAAGTCCATGATGCATTGTTCTCACCATTCACAATACTGAAAGGGATAAGATATTTTTTATTATTGTCATTGATACATGTTGTTATTAACAACACACCTTTGTATTTGTCATGCAAATGGGTCCCATCAACAACGATTACTGAGCGGATGCAGTTAAAAAAACCTTTGATACACGGACCAAGTGCCACGAAGACGTACTTAAAGTATTGCCCATCCTCTACTTCAACCTCAAATATTGTACATGGATCTACAAACTTAAGTGCTTCGTGATAGAACCTCGAAATGACTCCGGAATAGAGTGTCCAAGGGTCATTAGATACATGCGATTTAACAGTTTCCACTTCATATTATTAGTCATATTCAATTGTTCCTCAGCAGAAATAGGTTTATCGGTCTTTAATGCAAGATCTAGATCCATACACCCGAGAAGTATCTCTAGGCTTTCCTTCCAAACCTTGAAGTTTGATCCATTCAACTTAGGGATTGAACTCAGATTTCCAGATATTTAAGTAAAACAACTAAGACAATAAACAATAAAGCATATACTCACAATTAAAATATGACAAAATAATTTCACATATATAGTGAGCCCCTTTAACAAGATACCTAACACAACACTGATGTAGTCTCTAGGTAAAAACATCAACGGTAAATGATACTCTCAACGTAGTAATGAAAGTATTGATAATAAACTCGGTAAAAAAAAAAAAAGCCTTTTTTTACTGACTATTTTTCACATGAGCAATCCTTATAATTGTCGCATACTCATTACCACATGCATACCAACAATTTGACCAAATAATTATCTTCCTTTAGGTCAACAATTATCCACATAAATTAATGAACATGCACTTCTTATATCTTAGAATTAAACTAGTATGGATAGCAGATGCTACTTTGGTAGCATATTATTTGGTCAATTCAATCTAAAATACAAGCCACAATAATACTTATATTATTGTACAAAAGTAATAGAAAAAGAACACCAATTAGAATTTACTAAATTTCACTCAATAACTGCATACATTGAAACGGTTCAGTTTGATGGTCAAACCAGATCGAACCAAAATTTCTAATATGCGAAACCGACTGAATCGATTGATTGGTTCAAGTCGAACCACATATATGTGGTTTGGTTCAGTTTTAAATTCGATTTTAGTATTCTTAAAATATCTATGTTATATATTTTTTCTAATTAAAAATGGTTTGGTTCGGTTCAACTCAGTTTAAAATTGAGTTTTACTCTTTTTTTTAAATATATAAATAAATAAATAAATATATTAGTTAAAAACGATTTGGTTGTTTTTGAAATTGAAACCAAACCGAACTGAATTAATTCGGTTTCAAAATTTCTTCAAACCGGACCGAACCACATTTTTCGATTTCACTGAGTTTTGGTTCGGTTCGGTTCGATTTTTAGAAACGATTCGGTTTTTGCGGTTTGAATGGCCACCCCTAATAATCATGTGAATATCATAAAAAATATATATACATCAACAAACTCAAACGTAGATTCACAACATGATCGATTAGACTTGAATCCACAACATGATCGATTAAACTTGAATCCACAACATGATGAATTAAAGTTGAATCCACAATAGGATTAATCAAATTTAAACTTAAATTGACAATATTATCAATCTAATCTAAACTTGAATCATCAATCAAAGTTTAGATTCAATTCACAAACTTATTAATTTAAAAACTGGATTTAATTCACACAATTATCAATAATTAAGATCAAGAACCACCGATAAATTGGATCTATTAATTATTAACAAAATTGATTAATTAAATTTTTTTGGACTTGAATCCACCGAATTCATTGATTAAAACTCGCTAGCAAGAACACAGATCGCAAACACAAGAACCCTCCTACTTGCATAGATCGGGAAAATAATAAAATAAAATAAAAATTGATAAGAAAAATTATTCCAACTGATCATTTTTAGTTTTATCTTTATGGTATTCAGTTGTATAATCTGTTTGTTATTTTTGTACAATATGCTCTCTATATAAAGGTTATTGCGATCACTATTCATTCGAGAAAAAAAAAAACATCTTTTGTAATCATCTTTGTTCACATTCGAAATGATTTAGTTTGTTTATATATATATATATTAATAAGTAATGTTTTCGTCACGTCATCTTTTCATTAATCAACTAACTATGAGACGCCAAACTGAACATAGCTCAATTGACATACGAGTATGTTAGAAGCTCCGAAGTTTGTGGTTCGAATCTTCCTACCTTTAATTATACTAGAAATAATAATAACCACGAGGCTTATGTAACAATAATACCATGAAGACGGAATGGGGAATGCATCCCTGTCCACCCGGCCTATTGCCATTCCTACCTTGGGGGAGGGCTTAGGGCAAATTCATAATTTGTGCAGATTTAGAGGGTTGGGAATCAAAATTATTTTCCCTCCGCCCCCATTCTGAAAACCCTAACTATAAAATAAAAGTATTATCTTCCAGGTGGGGCGGTAGCAGGTTGAAGGTTCAAGCCAAGTCTCTCAAGCCCTAATTTCATTTGCGAAGTCCTGCCATTTACTCTTCACCATCATGGTATTTCATCATTTTTCCATTCCAATTCCTGTATTCAGTTCATGCAAATTTTAGTTTCGATCGGATTATAATTACTAGATTCAAAGAAAATGTAGGAAATCTTATGAAAAAATTTGTCATTAGCAATCGATTCGAGATATGTTATCTGTTTATACTAGCCTACGAAAGGAGAGCGGAGAATTTTATGCCTCTGTTTAATTTGTTTTGTGTAACAAAATCGAGGCGTTCATTTTGGCTGCATTTCAATCGATGTTCCGTCAAGTTTGCCTTCTAAACACAAAATTGGAAGTTTACGCCCTTTGTGATGTGTAATCTGTAGTCGAGAAGGAAGACTAGAGAGCCTAAGGAGGAAACTGTCACTCTTGGCCCTGCTGTTCGTGAAGGCGAGCATGTCTTTGGTGTTGCTCACATTTTTGCTTCGTTTAACGACACTTTCATTGTGAGTAATCTTCGTTAGATTCTTTATTAAAGTTCTTATTTGATTTTTTTGTGTAATTGATTGCTTGTTCTATGCTTGATTTGCAGCATGTGACCGATCTGTCTGGTCGGGAAACACTTGTTCGCATCACTGGTATGTAATCTCTTCATGTCACTGTAAGATTTGATTCTGGCATTGCTTTTGGTTTATTTTTTGAGTGGATCCACTGATTGATGTGAGGTATTTAGTTAGAGATATTAGTATGATACCAGTAAGGAGCATAAGGGTAATTAGATAGTGAGTGAGTTAGTGTATCTTGTTATAAGTAGAAGGAGGGTTAGTGAGGGAAGACAAGCAATTGTTGAGTGATCTAGAGTTTAGGTTAGCATACTCAAGAGGGGAGTTTCCAAGTGCCTTTACACTTGTTATATCTTGTAGTTATCTTTTATATTTCAATATATTCCACATCTTAATTCTAGTTAGGACGTATCCTAACGGTTGATAATTTCCCTGTATTTGGTCTTCTCTGTCTTCTGGGTTGTCGGAACCAATGATATATCTCTTCTTTGTTTAGGTGGTATGAAGGTGAAAGCTGATAGAGATGAATCGTCGCCTTATGCTGCCATGCTTGCTGCACAGGATGTTTCTCAGAGATGCAAGGTTTGCTCTCTAATCAGCTTTATGTTTCTCTTCATTCAAATGTAATTGATCTAAATGTGAAAACTGCTTTATGAATGTTGAGAGTTGAGCATTTGTATTGATTCACTTGCATTTTTGTGCTCTTTACTTCCATGGGATTATCTTTCATCTCTCTAAGTGCTAGTAGCGTCTAACAGGAACTTGGCATCACTGCTTTACATATAAAGCTTCGGGCTACTGGTGGAAATAAAACCAAAACTCCTGGACCTGGTGCTCAATCAGCTCTTAGGGCCCTTGCACGTTCGGGAATGAGGATTGGTCGTATGGGTACATATTCTTACTTTCAGTATTTACAAGAATGGCTAGATTTTCAGTAAGAAACCAAAGCTTCTCCATTTAGCATTTCATTGTAACTGAAGTGCAGTTGCTATTGTTCTGGTTGCGCATAGAGTTGTAGTAATATGATGTATAAATGTTCTCTTATGAAGTTGAAGCTACTGTGTGATGGTTAACATTTGCTTGAGCTCTGCCCATATTCATTATAAATAACACATTAGGCATTCTAGGTACATATTTGGGAGTATTTTGAAATGGTTAATATCATTTTTGTCATGTTCAAAATTACTCTGAAATACACGTTTCATCACTTAAAATCAATTGAATATTTAATTTTACACTTTTATATGCAATTTTCATACTATTAAAATTGATTCTGAATTATTGAAATCATTTTTGGAATGATTTTGAAAATGACAAGTGATTTAACAATTCCAAACTGTTTTCTTATAGTCAATTTTTATTAGGACTCGTATTTTTTCTGTCAAGAGCATGTTTGTGAGAGTGGTTACGAAATGGATGCAATCACTTTTGTGATTAGAAACATGGTATCTCTGAGTTCTTTTAGCAAAGTAATTTTTGTATGCTCCGAGTTTGTTGACTTTTCTACCACAGTTGCCCTTTCAATCCGAAATTGTTTTATTAACCTAATTTGTTGTCTCATCAGAGGATGTAACTCCGATCCCTACCGACAGCACTCGAAGAAAGGGTGGCAGGAGAGGAAGAAGACTGTGATTCATAGCCATCTTCAAAATCGTCGTGTGCTTTTCACCACTCGACTGTTGAGTTCAATAGTTTTAGGGAAGATAGCATATTCTCATCTGTTAATTCTGACAGTCTGATGTTTTGGTTTCTGGTATTTATCAAGATTGTTTTCGTTTTGATTTAAATTATTCAAGTCAATAGAGCATGATACTTTTTTTTGGCTGCATTTTACAATTAATTAATGATTAATATTGATGTGTGGGACTCATTGCATATAGCCTATAAGTCTATTAACTGGATGGGATCATGTGTTGATTGTATGTACTTACGGAAAAAATAATTATTGTCACCATTGGTTGAATATACTTAACTGAATTTTTTGTATGGTTTGAAAGATCACTTTTATCTTGGTAATCAATCCAATTTCATTATTTTGTAATAAAATAACATTTGAAAATGTGCTTATTTTAATGTTTTCCTGTTATTTGTATAAATTTAAAAATATTTTAAAGTATTGAACATAGATTGCTAGATAGTTGAAATTATAGTCTAGTTTTGTAAATATTTTGGACTTCTCAAAAGTATTTTCTTGAAATATCCAATATGTTTAAATCAGACCCTAATGTGTTGAACGAATTAGAGATGTACTATGTACTTGCTTGGGTATCAATCTGAGCATACTTGACTAGTAAAACACATATATGATCAACCAAAAAGAAAACTATCATTTTTGCTACCATCAACATATTTGTGGATTTGAGTGTTCTAAAAAAAGAATATTGATATGAAGAGGTGATCAATGAAAAAATATGAATGAAATATTAATAATAAACAGTTTTACTTGTTTAGGGTTTAGAAGTTATCAATGTTTTGAAGTTTACCTATGCTGTTTTCCAACTAATTATAAGTATAATCATGAACGGGTCAAAATTAACATGGTTCGTCAAAGCGTAGGTACTTTTTTAGCTTAAATTAATTTTTTTAAAACGTGATTCGGCAATTGCCTAAAACCAAAATATACATGGTCAAGCTCATTTTTCAAGTTTTTTGGGTTGATATCGATATTGACTCTATTTGTGTTGTTGATCGACATTTGACAATTTTGAGGTGCTCGAATGGCTCTCCAAGTGGAAAGCATCAATTGGGGAGTCGTCACTCAATGGACCAAGGATGGATTCCTCCACATCGTTGTCTAATGTCTTTGATATTGTCAATGACAAGGTGGTTGTAAAAATTGACTATTTGAAGGTGGTGAATCTGGTTAGTAACCAATCAATTAATTTCACATTAAGTGATTTTTGTGGTGGATTAGATCTCAAGTACTTGGCTTTAAAACTATGGGGAGATCTCCTTTATCAACTCCCATCGAGGTCGAAATGTCTTCGCAAGATCTCCTTTATTCACTCCCGTTGAGGTCAAAATATGTCTTGGCTCACTATTTGGCTCATAAAGCTATGGAGGAAAATCAGTTTGGTCTTTCTCCATATTTAATCTATTACCCAGAGTAGTTTCGTAGTTCGGTGTCCAATGACTTAATTTTGTAGTTCTATTTTATTTTATTCCAAAAGAGAAAAAAAAAAACACAAGTTCAATTGAAGAAGTAAAACGAGATTATTGACATTGAACTAAAAATGAGGCCGGTAAGTTATTTGACCTTTTCAAAAAAAAAAAAAAATACACTTTCGGCTTCTAAGGTTCAAAATTTGTTTCAAATTTGTCCTTATATTTCAAAATTCAAAATTGAATAATCTAATTCTAATCCCATTCGTCACTATACTACTAGTGAATTGGGCGTGTATAATTCAGATTAGCTAAAAAAGGGTGATGTATGAACTTAAATGAACAGTATTTTGAATTGTTGTGACGGATAAAGTTTTTGTAATGGAAATTGTACATTGAACTTTCTATTTTGAAAGTTGATGTAAACTTATGCAATGGATTATTATTGCCATACTATTTCATCAGCATGAGGTTGTGTATTTGTACGTAGTAGACAGTTCGACAAACAAAAGTTACCCACTTAGACACAATTTTCCAACAAAAACACCTTAATTCTTGTAATATTACGTTTTGTCAAGGTCGTGTGCTTTGTTTAGGGTAGATATGAGGACGATTCCTGTGCTTTTAGTCGACATACAAAACTTACTACTTTAAATGCGAATGTTGATGTACTTGATGAGATATGTATGTAAATAATACTTAAAACTACATATATCTAATTACCTCCAATGAGAAAGGGGAGGTTAGGGAACCCAAACTTAAGCCTAAAAAAGGAGACCAAATGTCTCCCCCTATCGAAAATTCCTCAAGAGGAATGAAAGCCGTGAAAGAAGATTCCGAGTGAAGGACCTTCAATTTCTTCCCAATCCCAGGAGACCATGGAGAATGAAAAGATCGGCCCAGTGAAGTTCGAGCCTCTTGGTAAGCCAGAGATTTCAAAGATCTCAACGAGCAGTCATCAAAAGGTAAATTCAGCGCATCAACGAGCGCCCATTTTCAACCTGAAGCAAAAAAAAAAAAAAAATTGATAAAAATTGATAGTGCTAGAAAGTGAGCTACAACTAGAACAAACATAACGAGAAATCCCATAAGACAAATGACAAAAAGTAATTGCATAGGCTGGCTGGTCTTAAGGGAAGGGTTAAATTACAAAGGAACTATATATTAAGGAACTCGATTGCTGTGATCACACCTTAACTTCCTCAAATTCATAGGGTTTGAAACCCATTAAGTTCCAATCTCAAAGAGATAAACAAAATTTAAAGTCCCACAAAAGAAACAAGCAAAACAATTAACCGCAAAGCAGGCAGACAAAATTCAATGTCATCATAAAAACCAACTAAATTACAGAAAACTACTTTGGACATAATGGAAAAGGAGAATAAAGAACACGTAATAACAACTTGAGTTTCAGTAATGTACCAAGAAATATCAACTGCAAAAGATATATCAGTTGACAGCAAGTAAAAGCTTAGGAGGAATCACTGTAGGGAACTCGATGCTCTATGTTGCATTTAATTGCAAATAGGGTTCAACTATAGTCCCATTTCAACAGAATACAGAATTTGTTTGATGAAAATATGATGTTCCATTCATTGAAAATCAACTGCAAGTAAATAATTTCAGCTGACAAAGTCGAATGGAAATCAGTATTGGGAACAAACATATCTTCTTCTGCACATTAACAACAGAAGATGATGCGAGATTGTACCCTTTACAAGATGAAGAGTTGCACTCTAAAACAACGATAACCCAGAGAAATAAAACAGATTCGTTCAAAACCTTAGAATAAAACCTATGGTTCAAAATGAGAGAGCACATCAACGAAGGATGAAAGTCGAACCTCTTTGAATGGAAACATTCAAAAGTGTTCGGCCATCTTCCAGCTGCTTTCCAGTGAAAATCAGAGGTTTCGGACTCCGATGGAATTCCTGTTAATCGCAAACATTTCTATTCCAATTTCCAACCCCCAGAATAAAAAATTAAAGGAAACCTTCCTCGTCTTGGATTGAATTTCAGCTTAGACATTGTCGATGATGTTAAAACTCTCGGCTTCGAGATTGAAATCTTCATTAGGGTTTGAAGGAATATGTCTGTACAATTTCTGTCGATCTTCGCTTTCAATTTATAGGATTTCATTTTTTAGGGTTTCATTTTGACGAAAGGGAAATTTTCGGATCTTTACCGTCTAATTCGACCCTTTATTTATTTCTTTATTTATTTTAGAAAAAGAGTTTGGTTTTTGGTGCGAAGAAGAGCACAAAACCAAATACCAATAAAATATAATATTAAAATAAAATAAATATAATATATAAATAAAATAAATTAACAAAATATGAAATAAAAATTTCTCTAAAATCTCTATTTTCTCCAATGTCCATAGATTTTGCCCAATGTTAGTCTTCCAAAACCAACAAAATGTCAGTATTTATAGCCAATTTGACAAGTAAGAGATAGATTACATGAACAATAATAATGTGTAATGTTGAGACACGTTGACAACACTTTTGAAAATGGGACATGACACATGGTTAATGAACACTGCATCTAATGGGCATTTATTTTCATAATATTTATAATACTCCCCCTCGTTATATATATGAAATATGCCTTGTTAAAACCTTACTAATAAAAAATCCTAGTGAAAGAAAAATAATACATATTTCATATAATCTAATACTCTTAAAAAGAATATAGTATATTTACTCCCCTCATGAAAACATCACATGAGATCTCTGAGTCGCCACATTCCAATATTGTGCACCAATTTCTCAAAGGTTATGGTTGATAATGATTTTGTAAATAAGTCTGCTAGGTTATCTTTCGAATAGATTTATTAAACAGTGATGTCACCGTTTTCTTCAAAATCATGATTGGAGAAAAGATTTGGTAGAATATGTTTTGTTCTATCCCCTTTAATATATTCTCCTTTGATTTGAAATATGCATGATGTGTTGTCTTCGTATAATATTATTGGAAGATTTTTACTAGAAAACAAACCACATGTTTCACGAATGTGCTGAGTCATTGATCTTAGTCAGACACATTCTCAACTAGCCTCGTAAACTGTAAGAATTTCAGCATGATTTAAGAAAGTAGCCGTTATGGTCAGTTTCACTTATGATATAAAAATTCTTCTCCATGTACTAAGTAACCTGTTTATGATCTACCTTGTATGGGTTAGATAACTAACATACATCTTCACAACCAACTATATCATAATTAGATTTGTTAAAATAAAATAAATCAATGTAAAATAATTCTCAAACAAAACGTACCATATGTTTAACTCTACTTCAATATTCTTATTTTGGATAAATATCATATATATGTAATAAAATTACTGAAAAATATTATAAACTGCAGTGTATAAACTAGTCAAGCTATATAAGTGCACTTATTTCTAAAAATTTATGGTTCTTCAAGACCGAACATTCTTCATCATCTTTCTGAGATCAGATGATATATCATTTTCATATTGAATGAATAAACCACCATAGGAGTATTCAATTATGTACATAATCCACAAAAGATCTTTAAATATATAAATTGATGCAATTCCACTTGCTGTATACTTTATTTGCAAGTTAAGGAAAAATTTATCATCTCAATTTCTTTCTTCAGAAATTCTATTGTCTTTGAAATCTCTTCAAGAGTTTCTGCTCAAATCATCAACATATAGTAAATCTCAAGTTATGATTTCTTTATAAAAGGATATGGATAAATAGGGTTATTTTGTACCCTCACACCAACAAATATTGAATAAGATGATTATATTACATTCGTCAAGTGATGGAAATTGAATCTGAGATTTCCATGAGCAGCGAAAAATAGATCATTCCAAATTACAATAATGAATGCACATTACAAAATACAGTCGAAACAGAAACATGAGGTTATACAATTAATATAGAAATTACAACATGATAACTAGCATGATAACTACAAATGAACAAGGCGAAAGCTACAAACATTTGTAGACTCGTCTCCACACTCCTTGTTCACGAACGCTCGAATACAGCAACCTCGAACGCTCGAACAACACGACCGCAACACTGTACGAACACTTCACACTCGTCCTCAGCGATCGCCTCGGTGTGAGGATCCATATGGGGGCTCTGTTCGGACTTGGATTAAGGAAGAAGAAGGAGGAATGAACAATCGTGTACACGATTGAGAAAGTGGGAGAAGACAGAAACCTATCGCATAGGTCGATGACCAATCGTATAGCTAAAGCTAAGCAATCGTTTAGCTCATCGTTTAGCTCAGTGTCTGTCGTCTACAAAACACTACACGATCGTTTACTTCGCTCAAGCTGTCGCTCAGTAAATCTGTATTTACTTGACAAGCTTCCGTGTATTTCTTTTTGCGAGAGAGAAATCTCAAAATAATTTTTTACGAAAAAACTTACTAAAATTAGGAAAACAATTTTCCTTTTATCTCACAGTTACCATGAACCACTAATTGTTCGGGTTGATGCCCTAAAGTCTCGTGTCCTGTAGTTTGTAAACAGTTTGTACGAACGCTTGTGTTGTATAATATATGATATTTACTTCACGTCTTGTTTTTTGCTCAGTTGCATGTTTTATTTTCTTTACCACAAACCAATAAACTTAAAATCTCTAGTTATCTGTATGTAACTAAAGCATGGATGTGGTGACATACAAGTGGATCATGTCTTGAGTGATAACCAAAATGGTCTGTAGTATATGGATATAAGAGGAAAACCTTATCCTAGTAATGCTACGGATGCGGCCCGCTTTATGGAATGGTCACAAATGTTGTGACTTGTCACATATGGTCTGATCCTGATCATTCGTGCTGGGGACATGCAAGCGGGGGTGTCCTATACAAAGAGTTTGTATAAGACATGACCATGAAGTGTTAACGTCTCGTTATATAACACCGTTCACGACAAAGACTTCACTTCACTAGGATGACCATAGGTAACATTACCTCAATCCTGAATGAGTTGGGAACTCCTGCCATTGAGGGCGTTCTTTTGATCTGTATAGGTACGAGTGCAGGTCGTCGATTCAAACCTACCATTTTGGGGATTCGTCTGATTTAAGAGCTGGGAACTCAGCTACACAAGATAGAATTCACTCCTTTCCCAAGGCAAGGGTAAGTAAATAGATAGCTCCCTTAAGGGCTGATTCCGAGGTTTGAACGATGTGGCACCACACACCTTCTCTTAGCCCGAGAGGTGTTCACACATAGTTGGACTATGTTGTATTGTTCATTAGAGGAATCAATGGTACTTAAGAAGTGAGATGTAACTACAGGGGCAAAATGGTAATTTGACTCAACTGTACTTATGAGCATCTGTGAAGGGTCATTGTACTCATGATTGGTTTTATCCGATGGACACAGAAATATATTTGTGGTAAGAAGAGTTCAGCTGTCGGTTTTTAGTGGAATATCTGACAGTTAACAGATGATGGATCTCGTGGCTAAAGAGTTTAGTCAACTATTCATGGACCGTTGGAGCTTCGAGCCATAGGTCCATTAAGTCCCCTGGGTAGCTATTCATCTGGCCACTCTCATCCATACTAATCAAAAGACCGCCTTCAAAGGCAGGAGTTCCCAAAACACTCAGGATTGAGGTCGTGTCACCTATGGTCGTTTAGGTGAGATGTAAGTCTCTAGTTTCAACGACGTTATATATAGAGTCTAGTCATCTCGTGGTTCAGGTCTTATATAAACTCTTTATATAAGACACCCTCGCTTGCATGTCTCCACATGAATGGTAAAGATCTACCATCTGTAGTACTTTACAACACTTACAAACCTTTACAAGCGGGTCGTATCTGTAATGTCACTAGGATTAAGGTGGGATACCAGGATCAGGTATCCCACCTTAATCCTTATACTACAAACCTATTTAGGTTATCACTTAAGGCATGATCCACTTGTATATCACATATACATGCTTAAGTTCACATAAGATAACCAATGATCTTTGTTTATTGGATATGAGTAAATGTCATAATTAAATAACAGTTATTTTATTCATTAAACAATGTGTATCTTTACAAAACAACGAGACTCCGGGAGAATTAGGACACCAATCCCAACAAGAATATTTTATAAGAATCTCTATTATATATATGGTTCTCTAATATTTGAATTATAAGATTATGATACCTTTAATTCTTCAAGAATTTTCATAAATAAATATCATTATTAAGATATTCATATACATGTGGTATGATTGCATCTATAAGATGTATATTAAACTTTTCATACACAATCAGATAAATTGAATAGCTCATGGTATTGTATATCGACCATTAAAGAATATGTTTTCTCATAATTAATACTAGTCTAATGCAAGAATTATTATGCGATCTGTCTCGCTTTATATTTTGTGACTTCACTCTATTTGTTTTACAAATACTCCACTTGTATCCCACATGTTTGACATTCTCTGATGTCTAGACTACTAGGCCACATGATTTGAAATATGAGTTTATTTATATTGGATCGTTTCTTTCCACATAAGTCAATCCTTTCTATGTCGATATTTTTCATACTCACTTTCATAAATAATATTGTGAGTAACATTGTATACAAAAATGTTGTCAACTTATATGGTTCCATAATTTATTGAGATCTCATTATTATCCTCATTTACTTCAATATTGTTATGAGTACCCATATCTAGGATTTCTTCTAGAACATCCATATTTTTAGCTAAGTCATTTATTGATTATTTTTTTTGATGATTTTTATCTTTGAAATTGAATGGTCTATCACACTTCAGGCGTGTTCCAGACTAATTAATGATAACTTGTTGTGTCTAGGATATCAATATTCAATGGAACATTTGCAAAGAGTATATGTGACTTAGTTACTTTCTTTACATCTATAAATGCATCTGGTAACTGATGTGCTATATTTTGTAAATGAATTATCTTTTGAACTTCAAGTTCACATTGATCTGTACGGGGATTTAAATGAGATAATAACAATGCATTCCATGTAATTTCTTTTTCTAACTTCTCTAATGTTGGAAAATTTGTCTCATTAAATGATAATCAGCAAATCATGCAGTAAATACATCACTCGTCAAGGGTTCAAGATATTTGATAATTGATGGGGAATCATATCCAATATATATTCCCAACCTTCTTTAAGAACCCATCTTAGTGCATTGTGGTAGAGTATATTTGGCTCAAAGCCATAAGCTAATTGTAATGGTAAGTACTTATGATAAGCTAGTGGTCTAATGCGTACAAGTGACGTTGCATGCAAAATAGTATGTCCTCATAAGCAATGGTCTAGCAATTAACTATAAATGTTTTATGAATAATTATGCTACGTTTTTTTCCTCTTTCTCTATCCCTATCCGCTCAAACTGTAGCAGGAAATGCTATTCGGGCGTACTTCTCCTGTTTGAACCGGGGTTTGAAACCACCAATTTATGTATGAACATGAGCTACAGAATGTTCAACACTTATCCCAATTGACATACAATAATTATAAAAGCTTGAGATTTAAATTTTCCAGCATTATCAAGATGAATGGTCTTAATTGTATAATCAGGAAATTGTGCTCTTAACTTAATTATTTGAGCAAGTAACCTTGCAAATGCAAGATCTCGACCTAATAATAAGCACACACGTGTGACCATCTGTTGGATGCGTCTATTAATACCACAAAATATCTAAATGGTCCATTTGGTGGGTTAATATGTCCACATATATCACCATGAATTCGTTCTAAAAATGAAAATGACTCAATCCCCACCTTAGCTAGTGATGGTCTAATTATCAATTTTCCTTGAGAGCAACCATCACATAATAATTCATTAGATTGAAGAATCTTTTGGCTCTTCAATAGGTATCCATTTGAATTCTCAGTAATTCTCCTCATCATTATAATTCTTGGATGACCTAATCTATCATGCCAAATTATAAATATGTCTGGAATCATGAACTTCAAGTTCATTGTTGCATATGTTTCTGTTGAGGTTGATGCCTTAAAGTCTCGTATCCTGTAGTTTGTAAACAGTTTGTACGAATGCTTGTGATGTATAATATATGATATTTACTTCACTTATTGATTTTGCTCATTTGAATGTTTTATTTGCTTTACCACAAATCAATAAACTAAAATCCTTGGTTAACTTTATGTAACTTAAACATGTATGTGGTGACATACAAGTGAATCATGTCTTAAGAGATAACCAAAATGGTCTGTAGTATATGGATAAAGGAGGGAAACCTTATCCTGATAACGCTACGGATGCGGCCCACCTTGTGGAATAGTTACAAGTGTTATGACTTGTCACAGATGATCTAATCCTGATCATTTGTGTAGGGCACATACGAGCGGAGGCGTCCTATACAAAAAGTTTGTATAAGACCTGACCACAAAGTGTTAACGTCTCGTTATATAACACTGTTTATGATAGAGACTTCACTTCACTAGGATGACCATAGGTGACATGACCTCAATCCTGAGTGAGTTGGGAACTCCTCCCATTGAAGGCGGTCCTTTGATTTGTATGGGTGAGAGTGGCCAGGCCGCCGACTTAAACCTACTACTTTGGGGATTCGTCTGATTTGAGAGCTGAGAACTCAGCTACACTAGATAGAATTCACTCCTTCCCTCAAGCAGGGGCATGTAGATAGATAACTCCCTTAAGGGTTGATTCCAGGACTTGAACGATGTAACGTCACACACCTTCTCTTGGCCCGAGAGGTGTGAATCACACGTAGTTGGACTATGTTGTATTGTTCATTAAAGGGATCAATGGTACTTAAGGAGTGAGATGTAATAATAGGGGCAAAACGGTAATTTGGCCCAGCTATACTTACGAGCATATATGAGGGGTTATTGTACTCATGATTGGTTATATCCGATAGACATAGAAATATATCTATTGTAAGAAGAGTTCAACTGTCGATCTTTAGTGGAATGTCTAGCAGTTAACGGATGGTGGATCTCGTGGCTAAAGAGTTTAGTCAGCTATTCACGTACCGTTGGAGCTTCGAGCCATAGATCCATAAGGTCCCCTTGGTAGCTTGGATAAAAGTTGAGAATCAGTTTTTGGGTCAGTTTGATATGTTCAAATTGACAAGAGGGAGTTTGATTATGTATGATATAATTGAACTGGTTAATTATATATGATATGATTGACTAAATGTATGAGATACATTATTTTGGAGAAAATCGGATATAAATATGATTTATATAAATTAGAGGAGAAAACACTAAAGTTGATATATGATATTAAACTATAGGTTAAGAATATAATATGATTATATTCATTATTTTAATAATTGGGCAGTTATGAGATAATTTGTCGAGTTTTTCTCCAAAATTCGTGCAAAAGTGGGAAGTTTGATTCAGTTCTTGTAACTGGAGAATAAAATGAAAATAGTTTTCATTTTTGCATAGATCCGAAAATTCGTTCACAGTGTGAAAGCCTTCGATCATTTAGCATTGAGAGCCTATACGATAGCGCCCACCTTCCTAAATGATCGCTGTCGATTTCTTAAACGATCGCTTATGTTTGTTAGACAATCGTTTAGCACGCCAAGCGTAACTAAACGATCACTTACATTTTGATAGACGATTGCTTAACATTTACTACACGATCGTGTACCCCGCTCTAAATGATCAAGCACACCCGACTATACGATAGTCTTATCCTTTCTTCCACTTGCTTGTTCGTAGTACACAATCACTTTTCCTCCTCCCCTCTACCAATTCCATCAAAGTCCACCCTTTGGATTCTCACTCCGAGAATACTGATGGCTTCGAATGGTGGTGTCATCCCCGGATGCTTTTTGTTCGTGCGCTACTGATCGTGTAAACGACCGTGGTGCTGCTAGGCGGTTGCTTGCTAGACGAGTAAGAACGAGAGGAGTTCGATCACGTTGGACCGAGTTCGATTGAAGAAAGTCTTCAACTGGTACGTTTTCTCGATCTCTTGTATTTATCTTTTAAAGCATGCCAGTAATTAGTGTTTACAATGCATATCTGTTTGTTAGAATGTATGTGTGGAAATTTTGTCACAATGAAATCAAAAATATCCGTTTGTGCTCATAGGCACTCTTGTATAAGAGTTCCTTCAATTGGTATTAGAGCCAGGTTTCTGATATTTCAATTTCATTGATGCAAAGAATTGCATATACATTCTCGGTGGGTGTGGCATGTCTGTCTTCGTTTTAATTATTAATTCGTTCGCGGATGTGGAGATTAATGGAGTTTTCTAGGATGAAACCTCGATTTGAATAATTCTTTTACATTTTCAGTTAATTGTAAGACCCCTGCGTTTTTTGGCATAATTAATTACTATCGAGTCTATAATTTAAAGTTAGTTTGAGTTTTGAGTCGTTTGTGAAGAATTTCGGAGCAAAGGTTGCTGTTCTTCGAGGAAGAAGACGACCAAGCATTGGTCGGTTCATGTAAACAATGGGTAAGCGATCGCTGAGTATCAGATGCTCGGTTGTCGTTTAACGTGCGCGCAAACTAGACGATCTTATAGTTCAGTAAGCCTCATCGCTTAATTTTCGACTATATGATCGCAGAGTATTGCATGGTAAATCATTTACCTTTCGCCGCGTTAAGTGATTGCTTAGACGATCAGACTTCGCAGCCTCGTTATCATCTAAGCAATCGTTTAACATTTTCGCACTATCGTCTAGTGTGGGCTAAGCGATAATTTAACTAAGGCATTTACTAAACGATGGAGCTTCGTCAAGCGGTTTAAGACCCGGTTCGTCTGTGAACCGGTTTGCTCGATGAAAAAAATGTAATAGATAGAATTTTTCATTTCGATTTTTGTAAAGGTTCATCTCGGTCCATTAATCTTTGGTTTAATACATGAGATGTATGTTTATTTATATGTCATATGGTATGTACATATAGAAAATCCCACCTTAGGTTATGCATTGGTCATGCATCATCTCTTTATTATAAATGTTATAATCTAGAGAAGCATGATTTAAATTATGTAAGAGCATGCTCATGCATCATATAATATAAAAGTTATATTTATACATGCATAAAAAGCAATGGCATGCATCATCTTTATATTATAATTGTTATAGTATAAGGGTGTATGGAAAGCATGTTTGCTTGGTTATTACTTGTATATAAAAGTTATGAATAGTAATGGTCGGACATTGCATGAAGCATGATACATAGATTACTTTATAAGCGTTATAAATACCTTGTTATGTGCAATGTGTTTTAGTTATTTCTTTTTAATAGTTAAAAAGAAACTAGAATTAAAAGCAATAAGAAAGACATGCATGCTCACTTAGGTTTAATTCATGGTTTTAAAATGTTTAAAACTTGGATGAGATAGACCTAAGATCACGGTTCTAATATGATTAGTAACCCTTAGGCTTTAATCTTTTAATCAGTTTAATAGGATTAAATTGACTAATAAAAGATTAAAGTGTAGCAAATCTATCTATAAGGGACCTTTTGTCTAAGGTGGGTTCTGTCTAGGCTGGGGTATTTAAGTTGACGGGAAACATAACACCTCTACCAGAAAACCTACCTGGAAAGGTGTATTAGATAGATTTGATGAAAGCATGCAAGTTAAGGACAGTCTATTAAAGTGTTTCACTGTGACTACTTAAACTTGTTCATTTCATAGACAAAAGTTGTTCATGAGTGGACTTAAAAGACGACTTAAACTAAAATCAGTAGACAGATTGTCTAGGTTAATGAACCCCTAGGTAGAACATTCAGTGGGAGGTACTTGAGGCATATGATGTTTCATTTAAACCTTTCAAGTTTCTTTCATATAGTCTAGACCGTGAGATCTACCATTGGCCTCGTGGCACCCTAAGAGTGTCCCTCTAAAATATGGTGTTTGGGTAGGTCAATATCAAGGTGGATCATGCCTTAAGTGATAACCTAAAAAGGTCTGTAGTATAAAGATTAAAGAGGGTTACCTGATCCTTGTGTCACTACGGATACAACCCGCTTTGTAGAGGCTCACAAGCATTGTGAACTACTACAAATGATTGATCCTAACCATTCATGTGGAGACATGTGAGCGAGGGTGTCCTATACAAAGAATTTGTATAAGACCGGACCACGAGATGAATAGTCTCTTTATATAATGTCATTGATACTTGAGACTTAAATCACACCTAAACGACCAAGGGTGACATGAATTTAATCCTGAGTGTTTTGGGAACTCCTGCCTTTGAGAGCGATCCTTTGATTAATATAAGTGAGAGTGGCCAGATTGCCAACTTAACAAGCCTACCTTTTTGGGGATTTGTCTTATTTGAGAGCTGAGAACTCAGTTACACAAGATGAAATTCACTCCTTCCTCGAAGCAGGGGTAAGTAGATAGATTGCTCTATTAAGGGCTGATTCCAGATCTTGAACATAGTGGTCACAGCTTCTCTTTGGAAGAGAAGACTCGGTCAGAGTAGGACTATGACTTATGTTCATTAGAGAAATCAGTGGTACTTAAGGAGTTAGATATAACTATAGAGGCAAAACGGTATATTGTCCCAGCTGTACTCACGAGCGATCTGTGAAGGGTTATCACATTGTTGATTGGTTGATATGGACATAAAATATATCTGTAGTAAGGAGAGTGCAGCTGTCGGTCTTTAATGGAGTGTCCAACAGTTACTAGATAGTGGATCCCGTGACTAAAGAGTTTAGTCAGTTATTCATGTACCGTTGGAGCTTCAAACTATAAGTCCATAAGGTTCTCTTGGTAGCGCAATAGATTCAAGTTGAGAATCAGTTTTTGGTGTTGATTTGAAATGTTCAAATTGACAAAAGGAAATTGATTATATACGATATAATCGGTGTGATGTATGAGATACATCAAGTGGAGGATTTTAATGTAAATATGATTTACATTAAGTGCCATAAAATAGAAAAAGAGCTATGGTTTATATGTTTCATGAGATGAAATATTAAAACTATAGGTTATAAATATAATATAGTAAGTTGGTTATCATATATATTTATAATAATATTAATTATGGATAATCATCTCTTTTTCTCTAATAACCAATTGAGTGGAAGGTTATTGATGGTTTTTATGGTAACCGTGAGATAAAAGAAAAAATATTTTCCTAAATTTAGGAGAGTTACTCAATTCGGCAAGAAACTCACGAAAAGACTATCAAGTGAAATTGTTTCACTAAACGATAGCTGATTGAAAGATTAAACGATCGTGGGGTGTTACTATATAATAGTTCACTCAGCTGGTCGTAGTTAAACAATCGTAGGCCATTATCTATACGATAGATTGCCTTCTTCTACATGATTGAGAATTCGTCTATACGAGAGACACTTTTCATCTCCCACTTGCTCAATCGTCTACACGATTGTTGTTCTTCCAGTCTCTTCCTTTAACCAAGTCCATACAGAGCCCACACTTTTGGATTCTCACATCGAGAAAACCAATGTAACTTTTGAGGTGGTGTCCTCACTCAACTCGATTGAGTTTGAGGTTTTAGAGGTCGTTCGTTGTGTGTTCGCATTGTTCGTGTGGTGGTTGCTGTTGATCGTGTTATGTTGCGGTTGTTGTGTTCGAGTATTCATGTATTGCTATCTTGTAGACTGAACGAGCATTCATGATCGAGGGAGTTTGAAGAATAAGTCTTCAAAGATACGTATACTTTATCCCTTAATCTTATCTGTAAGCATACTGTAATTTCATACTGTGCATGACCTGTTAGTTTCCATTTTTTGTATTGTAATTGTTAGTGATCAATTTCAAATGGAATTTAGAACGATCATTTCGCTGCTCATGGAAATCCTCATGTCTGATTTCCTTCACTTGTATATCTTATATACATGCTTAAGTTTACATAAAATAACCACATATCCTTGTTTATTTGATACGAGTAAATGCAAATAAAATAACTCTTATTTTATCAATAACAATGTGTACAAAGTTTATAAACTACGAGATTCCGGGAGAATTAGGACATCAATCTCAACAAAGAGCTACAACATCTGTAAGAGTTCCTACTTGACTTTCATTCAAAAAGATTCATTAGAATATTAAAAAAAGAGAAAAAGAAAACTCTGCTTGAGATACTACTTCCAGGTACAAAGCTAGATAGCAGGATTAGAGCTACTCAGCTAAAATAGCATGAACTCTGGGCTACAGATAAGAAGAAAGGCATTGAGTAAGGCACTTACTTATCAAGCTCCCATTTTGATCCTCTCCCTTTAGTCGAATGTATTAGATAACCTTTTAGAGTATATTCTAGAACCTTTCAAGCACCAAATGCCTAAACAAGACAAAACCCTACTGAGTTGTTCCTTCACACCCCCACCCTAAAGGGTGCTTCACATTGTAAATCTACTAGTTTCTTAGTAATTCTAAAATCTTTACTTTCGTTTCCATTATCAATGAGTTTCTTCCACTTGTGACTCGGTATCCATACCAAAGACTACAAGGGAAGCCTTGTGTGCCCCTTTTCTTATCACTATAAATAGGAAATTTGCACTTCATCAGAATAGGCATATTACAATTACTGGTCAATACTTCCATCACATCAAAAAGAGCATCATAATAATAGTATAACTAGCTTTACAAAAAAAGACCTGCAATCCAAGTCCTCTTTTTCCACAAATTGGATATTTCATTCCTTGGTGACAAAAATCATACCTCCAAGACAGTCCATGGGCCCTTCACCCAACATTATGCACATTAGAATTCCACTAAGCTCGAGCTCAACCAAAAGTTCTAAAAACTTTTCAGCGCTGTTGGATCGATTTGGCAACCCTAGAGGGGGTGAATAGGGTTTAATTACACTTTTTTTTTTAAATTAACCCAATTAAACTAATTAATACACTTTTTATAAATAATAAGAAAAATTCAATTTATGCAACAAATAAGATGACAAAAAATGTGATAATTTAATTCTATCAAATTTTAGCAAATAAATAAGAACAAATTAAAACATACAATAAATTGCTTAAATCAATTGCAAAAATAAAAATGAAAGAGTTAAAGAAGAAGAAGATACCATAATTTTTATAGTGTTCGGTCGAACTCGACCTACTCCACTTCCCAAGCGCCTCTTGGGAATTTGAATAAAATCTTTCCGACTCTTTCCATGGATTACAGCCCAACCGTTATACCACCACTCCTTTTACGGGTTCAAGAGCAAACCCGATCCTTTCCACAGTTTAGGATCAAACTGTTACAAATGTTTGGAATTTTTTAAGAACACAATACAACTCTACTAGAGTAGATTTACAAGTTTAAGCACTCAACAAATTTATCCTCACAATACAATAACACTCTCTCAAGAATAAGATGAAAAGAAAAAAATTGGGAGCTTGGAGAGAGCAACAATGGAAACTTTTGAGTTTTGAAGGATTATGAAATGTAAAATTTGTTCATACAAAATTTGGAGAGGAAGATGGTTTATATAGAGATGAAAAAATTTTTAGAAACCATAATTAATTTGGACCATTGGATTTTGGAAAAGAAAAATCAATGGTGGAGATTTTAAACTAAACTAGTGGTTAAATACAAACAAAATATAATATTAAATTTATTTTCTTTTTAAAATTAATAAAAAAAACCATGTGTCAAAAACTAGCCGTTACATAAAATAATATTAAATTTATTTTCCTTTTAATTCATTTTCTTTTTAAATCAATCCAAATATCAAAAGTCCATCATATGTTAATCTCTTAATGATCCACCATTCAACCAATATGCTACCACATGTCTACATGCAAATGGTCTGGTTATGTCACATCATCCACCATGGTATTTTCTCTATAGATTTGTTTCGGTCATATCGTCTTCGTTTTAGCTCCGATTTGAGTGATTCAAGAGGTGTTGGAATTGTTGTTCCGAGCTCGACGCTATGGACATATTAAAACACTAAAATTTTCAGTAATTAAAAATTGAGTTTGTTATCATCAAAATATTGATTAATTAATTAATTAAAATTAATTAATTTGAGATTAAGGGCCAAAAGGCCAACAATCTCCCTTTTTTTATGATGACAAATCATTCAAGAAAAATAGCTTGAAATACATGTAAACCATATGTAGCACATAATAAAATTCAACATATCACCATAAAGATCATTCTTGAAATTCACTCAAAAAAACAAATTCTTCCCCTAAGTAATACAATCAAAATCATAACAAATTTATAGCATATTTTTCTTACACTTCTCCCCCTTTGGAATCATCAAAAAGAATAATTAAAAAAAAAATTAGAACTACATAAATGTTTCCCTTAAAAACATGAACATAAATTTAGCACAACTCCCCCTAAGAATATTAACACATGCTTTTCATATCTCCCCTATCAAAATGCCTTCTAAAAGATTTAACAAGTAAAAATTATAAAATCAAGAGACATCACAACGAATAATACCGAGCTCAAGCCTATTTTTGTAAAAGTTTTCTTCATTCAAAGGCTTGGTAAAAATATCCGCAAATTGATTATTAGAGCCTAAAAATTCAAGAGCAATATTATTATTTTGCACATGCTCTCTAATAAAGTGATGCCTAATATCAATATGCTTAGTCCTAGAATGATGTATAGAATTTTTAGTCAAATTAATAGCACTAGTATTATCACAAAATATAGGCACGTTATCAAACTTTAATCCAAAATCACAAAGAGTTTGTTTCACCCAAAGAATTTGAGCACAACAACTAACAACGCAATATTATTCTGCTTCGATAGTGGATAAGGCAACCGAATTTATTTTTTACTAAACCAAGAAACTAAGGAACTACCAAGAAATTGACAAGTCCCACTAGTACTCTTACGGTCAAGTAAACTACTCGCAAAATCCGCATCGGAATATCCTACCAAATTAAATTCAACATTTCTAGGATACCATAAGCCTAAATCAATATAGTACCAAGCAAATATTTAAAAATTCTTTTAACGGCATGTAAATGTGATTCCTTAGGACAAGATTGAAATCTAGCACACAAAGCATACACTAAACATAATATCGGGTCTACTAGCAGTTAAATAAAGTAAAGATCTAATTATACCTCTATAAGTTTTTATATCCACACACTTACCTTTTTCATTCCTTTGTCAAGCTTAGTGGATGTACTCATAGGAGTTTTTGCAATTTACCTTCATTGAATTTGAACCTTTTGAGCAAATCCTCGTGTATTTTCTTGACTTATGAAAATATCATCCTTGAGTTGTTTGATTGGAGTCCAAGGAAGAAGCTAAGTTCTCCCCTTCATACTCATCTCAAATTCACTATGCATTACACTTAGAAAATTCTTCACACAAAGATGATTAAGTAAGAACCAAAAATAATATCATCCTCATATATTTGTACTAAAAGCATATACATTTCTTTAGTCTTAATAAAAAAGAATAGTATCAATTTTACCCATTTTAAATCCATTCTCAAACAAAAATTACTAAGTCTATCATACCAAGCTCTTGGAGCTTGTTTTAAGCCATAAAGAGTCTTTTTCAACTTATAGACTGATTAGAAAAATCAAAACTTTCAAACCCCGGAGGTTGTTCAACATAAACTTCCTCCATGATATAACCATTTAAAAATGCACTTTTCACATCCATTTAATACAAAATGAAATTCTTATAAGAAGCAAAAGCAAGCAACATTCTAATATTCTTTTAATCTAGCAACGGGTGCAAAAGTTCTCCATAATCTATTCCTTCCTCTTGACAATAACCTTGAGCTACAAGTCTAGCTTTATTTTTAATGATATTTCCATTTCATCCATTTTATTTTCTAAAGACCCATTTAGTTCCAATTATAGAAGCATGATGAGAGGGCCTAGGACTAACTCCCAAACTTTATTCCTTTTCAACTGATTTAATTCTTCTTGCATAGCTAAAATCTAAAATTCATCATTTTCAGCATCTTAAAACTTTTTTTGTCAATTTGAGAAACAAAAGCAAGATTATTAAACATATTAAGAGAGGACGAGTTTTCACACCTTGTTCAGGATCACCAAAAAAATTAATTCTTTGGGATGGGAAGGAGCATACCTCCACTCGTTAGGTATGGATGAAGAAAACCAACTTCGTTCTTTTCAATTAAGCTCACCTCTTGCTTACTTAAACAATTTCCTTGCCTTTGTCACTAACAAGTAAATCTCCAAAATTTTCTTCTAAAACATCACTATAAATAGGCTCATTAGAAATAACATTGCAAGATTCATCAAATACTACATGCATAGATTCCTCAATTTACTAAAGTTCTTTTATTGAAAACTCTATAAGTTTTACTAGTAGAGAATGGCCAAGGAAAATACCAACATCCGTCTTAGAATCAAATTTTCCAAGTTTTTCTTTGTTATTCAAAATAAAACATTTGCGATAAAAAACTTTGAAATACCCAATTATTTGGAATTTTGTTATGTCAAAGTTCATAAGGATTTTTATCCAAAGAAAGTCTAATTAAAACTCTATTTAAAACATAACAAGCGGTGTTAACCGCTTCTGCCCAAAAGTATATAGGTAAACCATACTCATGGCAACATTGATCTAGCAAATTCTTGCAAAAGAGTTACATTTCCTTTTTCAACTACACCGTTTTGTGGAGGAGTTTCTTGGAGCGGAGAAATTATGAGAAAAACTATTTTCTTCACAAAAAGTTTCAAAAGCATTGCTATCAAATTCTCCTCCATGATCACTCCTAATCTTAGAAATCAAAAAACTTTTTTCATTTTGAACTCTTTTTGCAAAACTAGAAAAAGCTTTTCAAAGCATCATCCTTATGTTTTAGCATCAAAACCCAAGTAAATCTTGAAAAAAATCATCAACTATCACAAAGGCATAATAGTTTCCTCCAAAATTAGCAATTCTAGAAGGCCAAAAAGTCTATGTGTAATAGTTGAAGGGGTCTAGTTGTAGATATCACATTTTTAGATTTGAATAGGACTTAGTTTGAGAGATCACATTTTTAGATTTGAAAGAGGACTTAATTTGCTTACCCATTTGATAAGCATCACAAACTTTGTCTTTTTCAAAATTTAAATTTGATAAGACTCTAACCAAAGAATTCTTGGAAATATTTGAAATTAAGTGCATGCTAGCATGTCCTAGACTTCTATGCATAACCAAGAATCATTATACAAAGCCGATAAATATTTATCATTAATAGGACAATCATTCAAATCAATAGTATAACATTTTCATCTCTATTTCCATCAAATATAACTTTTCTATCACTGCATTTTCAATGATGCAATTCTTTTTATCAAACACAACTCTAAAAGCCTTTATCACACAATTGACTAATACTAAGTAAATCATGCTTCAAACCATCAACCAAAAGTACATTTTCAATTAAAATAGAAGATTCATTCTCTTACTACCTTTACCAATTATTTTACCTTTCTTGTTGTCACAAATGTTACAAGACCTCATCCTTTTTGGAGAGAGAGACAAACTTGGATGGTCTCCCGTCATGTGCCTCGAGCAACCACTATCCAAGTACCACTTGTTTTTCTTAGAGGCTTTCAAACAAACTTACAAACACAAATGTTCAAGTTTGATTCTTTGGTACCACATTTGTTTGGGTCCTAGATGGTTAGCATTGATAAACTAGGGAATCCATTTCATTTTTGCATAGACATTTAAGGCATTAGATTTAGACAAGTAACAAGAATTAAGTTGTATGTCCAAACTTTCCACACGAGAAACAAAACAACATTATGAAAAATTTATCTCTTACAACAAATTTATGCACTCTACTTTTCTTGGAAAAATTATTCCTTGGAGCATTGTGAAACTTTGCCCTTTGAGAAAATTTCTTCTTGGAGAAGTAGTATGAGCATATTTCAATTTAAAAACACTTAGGTCTAATATGGCCTTCAACACACAATAATGACATATAGGCACAAAATTATATTAACATTGCTTAGCAAAACCTTAGGCTATTTAAGCTTAGGCATATTATGAGATGCTTTAACAAAGATAGTTTTAGAACTTGAAGGAGTAGAACATTCATCAATATAGCCTAAACCTCTTTTATCACCAAAAGGCTTACCTACTTTCAATTATCTTGTCTAATCTTTGAGCACTTATTGTCAACTTTTTAATAGATTCTTTTAGCCTTATCAGGTTTCTTGCAAAGCACTAAATTCTTTTTCTTTGAGTAATTTAATCAAATTATCTTTTTCACAACTATCATGATCAAGAAATTTAACTTTGTCAAGCAAGACATTTTTCTCATCACAATCAAAAGCATGTTTGCCACAGAGGATGTTCATTTCATCAATATGCATAGCATCATGCTCATTCTCTTTTAAGCAAGCAATTTCTTAAAGTAAAGATTTATTTTTACTAGATAAAACATTGTATTTCTTTTTAAGCACAACATACTTAAACTAAGTTTTTCTAAATCATTTTGCATATTTTCAAAGTCTTCAAACAATTCATTTATAAGAAAGAAGTTCTAAGAGTTATTCTCATCATTTTGTTCATCTCTTTGTCACTATGAGCCATGAAGCAAAAATTGGCCACTTCTTCATTATCACTCCCACTTTCGCCTTTCATCGCTATCATCCCAAGTAGTTTTCATTGCTTTCTTCTTGGATTCTTGGATGATTTGAGAAGAGGGCAATCAGTTCTAATATGATCCGACTTCTTGCATTCATAGCATATTACCTCATCCTTTTTGCTCTTTTCACCTTTTGACTCTTTTTGGTTGGAGAGATGCTTCTTGAATTGCTTCTTTCTCTTGATGAAGTTCTTATACTTACGTGAAAGATAAGCAACATCATCTTCATCAAGGTCATCTTCATCTTTGGAGTCAACTTCTAAAGATATGGTATTTAAAGCTATACTCTTTTCTTTTCTTTTTCTTCTCATCCTCCATGTTTTTCTTGATCTTTATCTCATGCGTCAATAACGAGCCCATGAGTTCATCAATGTGAGAGAGACTTGAGATCCTTTGCCTCTTGAATGGCGATGACTTTAGGCTCCCATTGTTTAGGCAAAGACCACAATAGTTTCTTATAATTCTCAAGATTTGAGTACTTTTTCCCAAGTCCTTCTAAAGCATTGACAATGTTAGTAAATCTAATAAATATATCAGAAATAACTTCATTTTCATCAATTTTAAACATTTCATATTGATGAACTAATATGTCAATCTTTGTTTCTTTTACTTGACTAGTTCCTTCATGAGTAATTTCAATTTATCTCATATCTCTTTAGCGGTTTGCAAATAAACACTTTATTTTAACTCAACTTCATTCAAGACACAAAATAAGTAATTAATAGTTTTGACATTTAAAGAACATGCTTTCTTTTCATTTATTGACCATTCTTCCTTAGGTTTTTATAGTACTAACACCTCAACATCTTTTGTTGGAATTTTAAAACCTTTCTCAACAATATCCTATAAATCATAATCAATATAAAGCAAGAAAAATCTCATTCTATTTTCCAATAACTATAATTAGTACCATTAAAGAAATTAGGCTTTGTAATAGATTGACTATCGGTAAAAGGGATAAAACCTAAAGTTGTCATAGCTCAAAAACAATTAAGTTTATCAAGAAATAAATATTTCAAGAAGAGCAACCCGCCCTCTGATACCAATTGTTGGAACGATATGGCGACCCTAGAGAGTGGGTGAATAGAGTTTAATTAAACCTTTTTTTTTAATTAACCCAATTAAACTAATTAATACACTTTTTTTATAAAATAAGAAAAATTCAATTTATGCAACAAATAAGATGACAAAAGTGTGATAATTTAATTCTATCAAATTTTAGCAAATAAATAAGAACAAACTAAAACATACAATAAATTGCTTAAATTAATTGCAAAAATAAAAATGAAAGAGTTAGAGAAGAAGACACCGTAATTTATAGTGGTTCAGTCGAACTCGACCTACTCCACTTCCTAAGTGCCTCTTGGAAATTTGAATAAATCTTTCTGACTCTTTCCATGGATTAGAGCCCAACCGTTACACCACCACTCCTTTATGGGTTCAAGAGCAAACCCAATCCTTTCCACGGTTTAGGATCAAACCGTTACAAATGTTGGAATTTTTTAAGAACACAATACAAATCTCACTAGAGTGATTTATAAGTTTAAGCACTCAACAAATTTATCCTCACAATAACAATAAACTCTCTTCAATATAAGGATGAAAACAAAAAAATTGGGAGCTTAGAGAGAACAACAATGGAAACTTTTGAGTTTTTGAGGATTATGAAATGTAAAATTTGTTCGTACAAAATTTGGAGAGGAAGATGGTTTATATAGAGATGAAAATTTTTTTAGAAACCACAATTAATTTGGACCATTGGATTTTGGAAAAGAAAAATTAATAGTGAAGATTTTAAACTAAACTAGTCGTTAGATACAAATAAAATATAATATTAAATTCCTTTTTCTTTTGAAATTCATTTTCTTTTTTAAATTAATCAAAAAAAACATACCATGTGTCAAAAACAAGCCGTTAGACACAGATATAAAATAATATTAAATTCATTTTCTTTTTAATTCATTTTCTTTTTAAATTCATTCTTTTTAAATCAATCCAAAGATCAAAAGTCAATCATATGTTAATCTCTTAATTATCCACCATTCAACCAATATGCTGCCACATGTCTACATACAAATGATTTGGTTATGCCACTTCATCCACTACGGTATTTTCTCTATAGACTTGTTTCGGTCATATCGTCTTCGTTTTAGCTCTGATTTGAGTGATTCAAGAGATGTTGGAATCGTTGTTCCGAGCTCGACGCTATGGACATATTAAAACACTAAAATTTTCAGTAATTAAAAATTGAGTTTGTTATTATCAAAACATTAATTAATTAATTAGTTTGAGATTAAGGGCCAAAAAGCCAATAGGCGCAAAGTCTTTATCCTGTCCTAAAAATATGGGCTCGAAGATGAAATTGTTGGGGTTGATGCCCTAAATCTCTTAAGATCTCATAGTTTGTACTTATAATGTACATACATTTTATTTATATATAATAAAATATGTGATGTTTTATTTCAAGATTAGTTGCATTAACAACAAACTAATAAACTAATATCCAAGGTTATTTTGTAGCTTAAATATGTATGAAGAGACATACGGGTGGATCGTGTTTAAGTGATAACCTAAATGGTATGTAGTAGATGGATAAGGTTGGATATCTTATCCTGGTGACACTACGAGTATGGCCCACTTTGTAGATGTTACATTGTTGTAAATTGCTACAAATAATCTGATCATAATCATTCATGTGGAGACATGTGAGCGGGGATATTCTATACAAAGGAGTGTGTATAAGACTGGACCACGAAATGTTTAGTCTCATTATCTAACTTCATTCATAATAGAGACTAACATTTCGCTAGGATGGTCATAGGTAACATGATCTGAATCCTGAATGAGTTGTAAACTCCTGCCTATGAGGGCGGTCCTTTGATTTGTATGGGTGAGACTGGCCAAATCGCTAACTCAATAAGCCTATCATTTTGGGGATTCGTCTGATTGGGGAGTTGGAAACACAACTACACAAGAAGGAATTCACTCCTTCCCAATGTTGAGTCAAGTAGATAAATTGCTCCCTTAAGGGCTGATTCTAAGGCTTGAACAATGTGGCACCACACCTGGCCCGAGAGGGGTTTGGTCATAGTTGGACTATGATTTATTGTTCATTAGAGAGATCAATGGTACTTAAGGAGTTAGATATAACTAGAGGGGCAAATTGGTGATTTTGATCCAGTTGTACTTACGAACAATTTGTGAATGGTCATCGTACTGTTGATTGGTTATATCCAATGGACATAGAAGTATATATGTAGTGCGAAGGGTGCAACTATAGGTCTTTCATAGAGTGCCCATCCATTAATGGATAGTGAATAATTTAATTAAAGAGTTTAATTAATTATTCACGTGCCGTTGGAGCTTCAAGCTACAGGTCCATGAGGTCCCCCGGTAGCTCAAAAGAGAATAAATGAGAATAATTTTTTGGAGTAATTTAAATTTTTCAAATTAATTGAGAGAATTAATTATATGTGATATAGTTAAGTTAATTTAATTTTATATGATACTAACTACTATAATGTATTTGACACATTATATTAAGTATTTATGAGAGGAAATAAATATTTGAATATGAGCCAAATATTAATTATATGAATTAAATTCATATAGTTGAATTTAATGTAAATGTGATTTATATTAAAAGCCATTTGTGAGAGAGAATTGAAACTAGAGGTTATATGTTATATATAATATAACATATAGTTATGTATGTATAATAAATTAGTTATTATATATATATATATATATAATATTTTAATTTATTAATATTATTTTATTTTATTTTAAATTAAAAGGAGGGAAATAACTTCCCTCCCCTTAATTCTCTCTACATCTAAGTGGGAGGATTATTCCTGATTATTCTTCTTCTTCTTGCAAATATATATATATATATGAGATTCAACACACAGAAGAGTTATGTGAAAAACCATTTTTTTTCTCTCCTCTCAATCTCCCTTCCCTTTCAAAAATAGTCAAAGCCCACTCTTCCTGGGTTCGAGAATATCAAGATTGCGTGTGTGGTAGTGTCCGGTTGGAGATCGAGGTTTCCTATTGAAGAAACGTTCTTCAAAAGATAAGGGTTTTCTAACCCATTTTAATTTTCTGCAATTTCGTTATTAGCATGCTGTAATTATTTGTTGTTAAATGCATGATTATTTTCTATCCTTGTAAAACTATGACTTTTGTAAAAATGGGATTTGGGACAATCCACTTCCGCTCAAGGATCTCCTCATCTAGGATCCTTCAGAAATGAGAATAACGATCATGTGTGAATTGGGGAAAACTCACCCGAAATGCTCAATCAGGAAAAAAAAATCTATAAGATAGGTGTGATGATGGGAGCTACGGGTGCAGGTATTCCTAATAAATTTATGCTTTTGTTGTCTATGATAGATAGTTGAATAAAGCAAGAAAGTGCCACTATTTATAGACAATTTGGCAAGTATGAGGTGGATTACATGAACACTAATAATGTGTAATGTTGAGACATATGGATAACACTTTGAAATGAAGGCATGACACATGGTCAATGAACACTAAGCATGAATGTCTAATAGGCATCCGTTATTATAATATTTATAATGCTCTCCCTTATATGCCCATTATATATATGAAAATAAGGATTCTAAAACAAAATCTGTTGAAAAATATCGACATAGAAAAGATTGGCTTCAGCGGAAAGAAGCAATCGAGGTAGAATTAAATCACTTTCAAAACGTCAGGTTTTTGGACCAATAGTCCAAACACCAGAAGGTGTCAAACCTGTGGGATACAAATGGGTATTTGTGAGAAAAAGAAATAAAAATAATGTGGTCACAAGATAAAAAGCAAGATTAGTTGCACAAAGTTTCTTGCAAAGACCTAGTATTGATTATGAGAAGATGTATTCTCCAGTGGTGGATGCAATTATATTAAGATACTTAATTGGTCTGACTATGTATGAAAATTTGGACATGCATCTTATGGATATAGTCACAACATATTTGTATGGATCTCTTGATAATGATATTTATATGAAAATCCCAAAAGGATTTAAGGAACCTGAAACATATAAATCAAATTCCCAGGAATTGTATTCAATAAAGTTACAGAGATCATTATATGGATTGAAACAATCAGGAAGAATGTGGTACAATCGCATGAGTGGATATTTGTTAAAAGAAGGATATCAAAATAGCTCAATATGTCCACATGTTTTTATAAAGAAATCATAACCTGAGATTTACTATATGTTGATGATTTGAGCAGAAACTCCTCAAGAGATTTCAAAGACAATAAAATTTCTGAAGAAAGAAATTGAAGTGATATATTTTACCTTAGTTTGCAAATAAAGCATAGAGCAAATGGAATTGCATCAATTTGTACATAAAAGATCTTTTGTGGATTATATACATCATTGAATACTTCTATAGCAGTTCATTCACTCAGTGCGAAAAGGATATATCATCTGATCTCATAAAGATGATGAAAAATATTAGGTCATGAAGAACCATAAATTTTGAAAAATAAATGCACTTATATAGCTTTACTAGTTTATACATTGCACTTTGTACTATTTTTCATTAATTTTGTTACATATATATGATATTTCTTTAAAAGAAGGATATTGGACTAGAGTTAACCATATGGTATGTTCTATTTGAGAATTAGTTTACATTGATTTATTTTATTCTTATAAATCTAATTATGATCTAGTTGGTTGTGAAGATGCAGGTTAGTTATCTAACCCATACAAGTTAGATCTTAAGCATATGATGGAATAAACAAGCGTGCAACGGAAGCAAACAGAATCAATAAGCACTCTAATTAATTTGAGTTCTAAAGCATGCTATTTCAGAAAATCAAAAGTTGGGTTTCAAATTTCATACCTTTGATGAATTCTTCCAATTCCAAGTGCTCTTCACTCCCAGTTCAGCTCCAAATCAACCGTAAACCACCAAGAGATCTTCTCTACTATTCTCAACCTAGAATTTGAGTGGTGAAACTCGAACTTGAGTGAAATTGTGAAGTTATTTTTCTAGGTTTGAGAGGAAAAAGAAGATGAGTGCAGAAATGCTTTCTTCAGCTCAAAGCACTACCTCTTCCACTTCAATTCTGAGTGTTTTATCACTCTTCAACATGTAAGCACTTCATTAGCCATGAATGCCAGCAGCTTGATCAGATTCAAGTGAAAATTGATGTGTGATTTTGCATGAAGAACACCTCATGCATGGAGGTGAAAGTGGAAAAAACCTACTTTCTCCAATTTTTTCAAAATTCTTAAATTTTCAATTTCTTTTAATTAATTCTAAATTAATTAAAACATGATTTAATAAATCCATAATTTAATTAAATAAAAATCCAATTTCTCAAATTGAATTGAAATTGGAATTCATTTGAATTTATAATTAATTAAACATATTTAATTAATTAATTAATTTAATATCAAATATTAAATTAATTACACAACTAATTTTAAACATGAATCATATTCATGTAATTAATATTTAAATCGATATTTAAATATTATAAACTCTCCAATTTTCTTTAATTTCAATAAACTAAATGTTAATTATATCATATATAATTATACAAACACTAATTCGAATTTGAACCTATTCAAATTCAAACCCTAGTTTCAATTTCAACATTGTCAAATTAAAATTCAATTTGAACAATTCAAATTGATATCATTCCAAATTCACTCAATTTATTAATTTGATAGGACTCCAATTATGTGGCAATATCAAGAAAGAAAGAATAGAGGAGAGGTGGTTGAATCGGTTAAGGATGACTTCCAATTCCATTGGGAGAAGTGGAGTTTTAAAAGAAGAAGGAAACAGAAAGAAAGGAGAAGGAATTCTGAATATCAAGAGTGAGGAAGAGGAGCTCTCGAGAGTAAGAGTTCGAAAGACACTGTCGTGGAGAAGTCATCGCAGTGTGTCGCTCATCGTCTACTTCCACTAGGCGATCGTGTAGTAGAGCTCAGCAATCTTGTAGCATTTGGAAGGCGATCGTATAGCAATTGGTAGGCGACCGTATAGAAACTGGTAAGCGATCGTGTAATAGTTTGGTAAGCGATCGTGTAGAAGTTTGTGAGCGATCGCGGGGTATTTTGTAAGTGATCGTTTAGTAATACTGAGCAATCGTGTAGAACTTGTAAACGATCATTTAGCAAATTGGTAAGTGATCGAGTAACTACTATAAGCGACTGTTTAGTCTTGTTTGACTCTTATCGTTTAATAAAGTTGTTCATCGTTTAATTGCTTTTCTGAAAGATTGTACCAACCCATTACGATAGTAAAGATTTCAAGAATCAGTATCCTAAAATAATTCAAGGTGTTCATGTTTTATGAGCTAGTAGAGGGCCTTATGAACCTACAGATCATGAGCTCCAACGATTAAGAGTAATGGCTAAAACTCTTTAGACCAAAGTAATCAGTATTCGTTAACTATCGAGTCACACTAGTATTCGTTAACATGTGGTTTGTCTTCTAGTAAAAATCTTCCAATGATATTATACGAAGACAACACAGCATGCATGTCCCAAATTAAAGAAAGATATATTAAAGAAGATAGAACAAAACATATTTCACCAAAGCGTTTCTACACTCGTGATCTTGAAGAAAATGGTGACATCTTTGTTCGAATGATAACCTAGCAAACTTATTTACAAAATCATTACCAATCGTAACCTTTGAAAAATTTGTGCACAATATTGGAATGCGGCGACTTATAGATCTCAAGTGATGTTTCCATGTGAAGGAGCAAATATACTATATTCTTTTTAGGAGTATAAATTATATGAACTATGTACTTTTTTCTCTTCACTATGATTTTCTTTTCCCATTGGATTTTTTTCGAGTATTATTTTAACAAGGCATATTTCATTTACGTAATGGGCAACTAAGGGGACGTATTATAAATATTATGATAATTAATAGATGCTCATGCTTAGTGTCCATTTGACTATGTGTCATGCCCCCATTTTCCAAAATGTTGTCCATGTGTCTCAATATTAAACATTATTAGTGTCCATGTAATTCACCTCTGCCAAATTGCCTATAAATGGTGGTATTTGATGGTTTTGGAAGACACACATTGGGTAAATTCCATAAATATTAGAGAAAGTGGAGAATTTAGAGAAATTTTTTATTTTATATTATGCTAATTTACTTTATTTTGTTTACTTATATATTATGTTTAATTTATTTTAATATTTATTTTTATTTTATTATTATATTATATTATATTTATTTTAATATTATATTTTATTGGTATCCATGTTCTACTTTTTAAGTTCACAAATTTTTTTATTTAATTATAACTAGACAGGATTCGAGTATACTCCTTTTTTTTAGTTAAACAATTTTAGTGACGGGAGATCAAACCATAAAATTTATGAGATAATGATTAATATATTAGTTTGTTTTAGGTTTAAATCCTATCTTTGTCTCTGAAATTTGAATCTTGTTCTATTTTGATTCTTAATTTTCAAAAACATCTATTTTAGTCACTAAACTTTTGAAATATGTATTTTTTTGCCCTTGCTCTTAAGATTCTCTTAACTCTTAAGCATGAAATCTCTTTAAGAGTGAAATCACATTTGACATGGGTTGAAAAAATGAATGTAAGGTAAAATGTCAACCACCAACATAGTAAAGACCAAAATCTAAATTCAATGACTTTTGAGGTTTCTTATAGAAAATCGCTTTATCAACTAATTCAAAATTAAAATTATGTGATCTACAAATAATAAGATTAGATATTTTTAAAAAAATTTATAAAAATACAAATTTAAATTAATAAATAAACATTTTATAATTTTTATACAAGTTAAACTATCTATGATTTATATTAATGCATATTTTTTTTGTGTTTTGTAAATCTTTTCTACAATATAATACAAATATCCATTCATCTCTCATATCGTTAGAAATATGATGATAATTTAATACCATGATCTTAAAATACTTCTTTAAAAAAAATATTGAAAAGATGTTATAACTTATAGGTTATAAGTTACTAACTACATCAAGTTTTGATTTTATTAGTTTTATTTTAGATGAAATACTCTTTTCGAACCTCGTACTTCTTTTTGCTTATTTTAGACTTTGTACTATTGAAATATCCATTTTAGTGCTTATAATTAAAAAGGTGACAAATTTAATCTCAATTATAAAATTTTAAAACAGCCTTTATACAAATCTTTTAATATAAATTAGTGACTACAATTTAAGTAAATTCGAGAACAAAGTGTCATGCCAAAATTTTAGTCAGAAAAAATGAGAAATAAAAATAAAATCTCAATTTCAAACCATCAACTTCAAACTTCAAACCAAAATTCTCCATATTATCATATCAAAGTAATCATATATAGAACTGAATGTAAATTTTATTCGAACTTGGAGGATTAAATTAAAAGATTGAGAAGTTAAAATAAAAAACAATAGCAAAACAAAACAAATGAAAGCTACTATAGTTGAAAGATTTCAAATGGTAAGTTCAAAAATAGAAAAGGTGGGCAGGACAGGACTAGTATCATATCCAACCTAATAAAAACAACAGAACACGATTTTAGCTTCTTGATCCTACTTATCACATACTTACAATTTAACGATATCAATTTGCAGTCAGTCACAAATAATGATGAAATGACAAACTGGAGAGAACAAGATCAGGAAATTGAAAGTGAGTACGGCATGTTTATGCGAACGAGTCATCATATTGATGTCATCAGATTAATTAAAAGGCAGCAAAAACTGAACTATACTCGTAGTCTTTGACGGTATTCCATGAAATCAAAAATGGCAAAAATGTTGGTAGAGAAACAAATAACCAGAACATCAAGGTTCTCACAATTTAGCAGATAAGAAAGAGCGAATTTTCCTCCAAAACCTATTACGGTATTCAACCGCCACCACATCCATGGTAAGAGCTCGACAATTTGGAAGGAGGCTCGGAATCATAACCTTCTTCCTCTCCTGCCACCCTTTCTACGAGTACTGTCTGTGGGAATCGGAGTTACATCCTCTGGAAAGATGGAATAAATTGCATCAACACAACAATCTCAAATGCTAAAATCACTTTTAAACATACTTTAATCACCGAAAATTAATTGCATATTTAATTTTATACTTTTAAAATCCACTTCAATATTATCCAAAATGGTTTAAATGATTAAACATATGTTTAAGAGTGATTTTGAAAATGACAAAAATTATATTAATAATTTCATATTCACGCCCAAACACATCCTTAGTTCGAAAGATAATGAACTTCAAAACTCCATGGAATTATGTATGGAACATGATGAGCATTGAAAGATTTGTTCCCTAGAGAGTATAATATATCCAACTTCAAAATCGGGTGACGTTCATACACCACTTGAATTCTATGCATAATCATACGGAATCATAAAAGCCAGAAGTAGTATGTAATGGGAATACGTTCAGGAGAATTACGCCTCCAATACGCACTATCGTATACATTAGATGCCTAATACTGTAGCAACTAGCAATCAATGATATGTCATTGGAGAAGTTTTTCCTACAGTTCCATTATTGGCTTTTGAGGAGTTCTCTCATTTATATTTCATTTTTAGGTGAATGAAATGTTTCAGTTTTATACAAGAACTAATGGCCACAAGTGAAGAAAGTATAAATATGATGTACCTATACGGCCAATTCGCATGCCTGAACGAGCAAGGGCCCTTAGAGCCGATTGAGCACCAGGCCCAGGAGTTTTGGTTTTGTTTCCACCGGTAGCCCGGAGCTTTATATGCAAAGCAGTAATGCCAAGTTCCTGCAAAGAAAACTCAGCAGTCAGGGAGATCATCAAAGAATGTTGTTTCACAGAAGAATAACCACAATAGTACAGAGCCAGTTATCTCAAAAGCAAGCCAATCTTCATGAAGGAAGCACAGATACAGATACAAGACACGGATACGACACGACAATGACACAGCGACAGCCCATTTTTTTTTAATTTAGGACACGAACACACCAAGGACACCTTTATTAAAATATATATTTCGTAATATATATATCATTTTTATACAAGAAAAAAAAAATAAAGTTAATGTGTTTATTTATTTCTATGCTTAAAACAATTAATTCAATGTATTTCGCTCTCAAATTTTATTACTTTTGTCATAAATGTGTTGACTCAGTATATGTAAGAAGAGTTTGACACATGTCTACCAGAAGTTGGTCCTATTTTGGCTTTGTACCAAAAGTGTCTAACATATCTATTACACTGACAAGTGTTCGATACGTATCCAACAAGTGTCGGAGTGTCCCTGTCCGACACGCTAGCCAAATTAAAGTGTCCATGCTTCTTAGAACATAATTCAACTAGCACAGAGTGTATACTTCTAACCAACAAAGTTTGAGATTTGAATCAAGCAAGCCAATTCATACAAATGCATTACTCTTGCCATTTACAGAGCAGTTTTCACCATTTAGACTGAGAAAATTCAGATCAAAAGAAACATAAAATCCAATTAGTGACCAAACCTTGCATCTTTGAGAAACGTCCTGTGCAGCAAGCATGGCAGCATAAGGGGATGATTCATCTCTATCAGCTTTCACCTTCATACCACCTGAACAAAGAAAAGATATTACTTCAAGTACAACAACACAAGATGGAAAATAGTAAATTCACGATGACGGTCAATTATGAAATTCAGGAGCCATGATCGACCAAAAACCATGCCTGTGACCACAAGACGCAGCCAAAAGCAATGCCACAATCAATTTTAACATTGAGTGGAATTGATTTCGTACCAGTTATGCGGACAAGTGTTTCCCGACCAGACAAATCAGTCACATGCTGCAGTTTCAAGCACAGAACAATCAGTATTACACAAAAAAAACAACATGAAGAATCCAGTGAAATGACTCACAATAAAAGTGTCATTAAACGAAGCAAAAATGTGGGCGACACCAAAGACATGCTCTCCTTCACGAACAGCAGGGCCAAGGGTGACAGTTTCCTCCTTAGGCTCTCTTGTCTTCCTTCTCGACTACATAATACACATCACAAAGGGAGTAAACCATCAGCTAACCTTCAAAGTGTAATGCTACCTCAAATTTTGTGTTTGAAATACAAATTTGAAGGAAGAACAATGGCAACGAGAGAAAATTAAACAGAGGTATGAAAATTCGTGGCACTTCTTTCCAGGGACTATACAAACAGATACTATACTTCGAGTAGATTGATAACCACAAAATTTTTCATAAGACTTCCTACATTTTCTTAGAATCTAGCCATTATAATCTGCCGGTAACTGAAACTATATTCTCAGTGATTGAATACGGTAATCATAATAGAAAAGAAAAAGAAGATGATGAAAATGATTAAATACCATGGTGAAGAGTAATAAACTAGAATCTGCAGGTGAAGATTAGGGTTTTCGAAACTTTGTCTGAACCTTCAACCTTCTACGGTCTAAAGCTTCCGGTGGAAGAAGATGTTGTATTTTATATTTAGGGTTTTCAGAATGAGGGCCAAGGTGAAATAACCTGATCGTCCTCCGAGTTTCCTTGAATTATGAATTTGCCCCAAATCTTCTCTTTTAATTATTTTAGTTTTTTTTTTTTTGTAAGGATAATTATTTTGGGCTACCCAAATTTTGGTGAAAAAATAAAATTTGTCCAGCTTTTTGAAAATGAGGTTTTTTGACGTTTTAATTACGTTAAATTCGGATGAAATTATCAAAAAGGAACTTCGCACACGTAAAATGGGTTTTCTGGATCGTTATTATCATTCTCTCGTTCCCTTTCCTTTAACAGGTCACTCGCATCTCTCCCATTCTCTTAAGGTCTCACTTTGTTACTCTCATTTTTTGGTCTCACTCTGGTGGGCAGTCTCTCTTTGTAACGCAAATTAAATAGAGGGAGAGAAGAAGAAGAAGACGATGACGGTCGGAGCTACTCGTGTAGACTCGTCGAAACTAGTGTGTGGTCTCATCGAAGTTGATTGCATCGGAAGAAGAAATAAAGATTTGTAAAATTGCTTGATGATGAAGTAAGCAAAAGACCAAAATTTTCAAGTTTTAAAAAACTGAAACAAAAATCATGTTGAGCCTTGAGAAGGATGTTTTAATCAATTTTCTAAATTATTTTAGTTTAATTTCTAAAAATTATGAAGTCCTTTTGTTTTGTTAAATTACAATCTCAATAGAAGGTTTTACCTTATTTCTTAAGTTTACATTTAATTTGTGTCAGTTTGAAAAAGTTTATGATAATTTTTGAATTTTTGAATTTTATGTTAAATAGATGTCAGTTTAAAAATTTTCTAACAAGCCCCTTAACTAACAATTTTGTCTAGGCCTATTTGTCATTTTTAAAAATTCATGACCATATTAATCGCCTAACTTAATGCTCTAAAAGGGTCATGTAAATAAATATTTTTTTTAAAGGCTTAGAGATAATGGATTCGAGTCATGGTGGTTACCTACCAACGAGTTACTTGAGCACCTCTTGACTATTTATAAGAGAGGTGGTCACCATGGTTAAAGGATGGGCACAATAAGAAAAATCGAAGTTATAATCTCTATTCAAAGATAGATATAAATAAGTTGAATTATGTTCAAGTTGACACTTTATTAATACAAACACAAAAGAAAAAAATACAAAAGATAGAAAAAGAAACCAAAAAGAGTAAAAGAGCGAGAGAAAGAAATGTGAAAATACTTAGAAGAGTAAGAGTATCAACTATCACGTATGGGCGCTTTTCTTTAGGAAAGAAAAAGCAAAAAGTGACGACTAATGAGACATGAAGATCTAAAAGTAGCTATTAATGCCTAAAAAAATGTAATCTCAAAATTATCTTTTCGATGGGAATCAAAATAGCTCAAAAGGAGAGATTTTAGGATGTTCAATAACTTTAGATACTATGCTATTTTATGAATACCACACTCCAAACATGATAATCTAGATACTCATAAGATGGAAATTTTAAACTAGCACGAATCAAACGATCCTTAAAAAGCATATATAGCAAGTTTCTGACCTTTTATTTAGTATTTATTAGTATTTGAACCTTCGGTAGGTCCTTGACATATTCAACATTATTTTATAATTCATGAATGTATTAATCACCATGGGTTGTCCTAATGTCCAATAAAGGATGTGTATGACAAAAAGAGCTTAGTGAAAATGGACGTAATATATGATAGTCACATACTTATAGTTTACTATCATACTGAGCATATCAACTATTCTTATGAGAGGTGGCCATCATGGCTTAGAGATGTGCACAATAGAGCAAGGCGAAGTTATAATCTCTACTCAAAGATTTAATATATTCCTTACTTAAACATCCCGCGAGTTGAGTTAGTATGTTGGAGTCAATAAATCTGAAGCTATAAAGATATTATTTGCTTTTATACTCTCGAAGGAAGCCATAAACGAAGATGGTGCATGCTCAGAGATCCTTGTCTGGGGTGAGCCTAAGAGATCCTTGTCTCGAGTGAGGAGAGTGAGTGTTACGTAGGTCGACGTGTAAAACTAAGCTACATCTCGACTGAACATGAACTAAAAACTAACAGCAATAAAGAGGGTGCATGCTCATCATCTAGAATCATGCATCGTACACCTTAATAAAGAGGTTGATCATGAAGAACAGTGATTAATACAAGGAACATCCTCATAGAAAAGACAAGTTAGATTTGATTAAAGATAAAACTGATAGTTTTGTTAAGTGTGTATTACTTAATACTACATGCAAGTAAGTTTCTTTTGGCTTAGAGATCGAGCCAACTAGAAAATAGTTCAACTTCAAAGATTTAAGGGTTGAATTCTAAAAAGACTACCTTCGTTAAGCTTAAAAAACTACCTAAATATGATTGAACTATAAGCTCAAGACATAGAAGCTCAAAGTGGCCTTATCTTGCAACATAGAGAAAAACAGGTAAATGAAAAGGACAACAAAAAAAGCTGAAGCAACATATACATCAAATTGAAACTACATAAACTTAAAACTGAAACATGAAACCAAGTTTCCCGCATCGATTTTCGGGTTACAAGCTTTCAGACGACTTATCAACGTCGTAAATGGTCATCAGAATTTGATGTTAAATTTTTTGGGGTACAATTCATGATCTAAATAAATATTTGGTTTATTTGATAGCAGAAAACTAATGACTCAAAAAGAAGTCGACTCAAAGGGATGAAATTCTTGGAGTAACTATGTCAAGGAGTCCCTTTGGATTATCCACATGAACCCAGTGGCCTGAATTTGGAAGAACGTGAACAGAAACCTGTCCTTTAGATTCCTCTAATCCCTTGCTGGAGAGGCTTTCAAGTTGCTGAACAACATCATGGCTCCAGCGATCGCTATTTGCTGCCCGAACGATTGCAATCTCCGTGTCTTTTGGAGGATGCTCCAGAAGAGACCAATATGATGTTTCCCTATAGAAAGTTTAGTTCACAAATCAACGCTCACTTACCTTTTTAAAAGAAGTGGCTTGGGATTGGATTCAATAGGTACCTGAAAGAATTGAACATCTGTACAGCACCTTCGA
Organism: Benincasa hispida; assembly: GCF_009727055.1. Taxonomy (NCBI): domain Eukaryota; kingdom Viridiplantae; phylum Streptophyta; class Magnoliopsida; order Cucurbitales; family Cucurbitaceae; genus Benincasa; species Benincasa hispida. The sequence continues at coordinate 63,561,920 of NC_052359.1, forward strand.
GATTGAAAGTCCATGTTTCATGCTCCCTAGATTTCTTCAGATTACTGCCTATCCATTCTGATAATGACTTCGAGAAACCAAGTTCCATCATATGATTAACAAGCCACCTGGTCACCCAAAAAAAAAAAAAGAAAACCTTACCATTTAACTACATGAGCAAGAACATTTGAAAGAAACAATAACATGTCACTGGAGCAAAATCAAAAGAAATCCAAGAGCATGTTACAATGAGCAGCTAGTAATTCAATGTTAAGCTCAAGGGAAAACTAACTACACAAGAAAGGGATAAGTAAGTTTTACTTCCTCGACGGTACCAACAAAGGTAAACTCTGCAATGTTTTCAGAACTTTCTCGACTTCTCCGTCACTATTTTCGGGGTTCACATTTCCAGGGACTGAATCAAGCACCCACAGCTGCTCTGCATCAAGGAAATATGAACAAAGGCAAATGATTCCTTTTAATGTGGGCAGAGTAAAATTTCCCCAACTCGTAATAATATGAAATAGTATGCTCACAGCCAATTCAAACATCAGATGCTAAAATCAAGCTAAGAATATCCATGTATATATATATATACACAATAGGACATATAATCATTACATATTTTGCCAGTGACAAAGAAATATTCTAATTCCACAGAAAATCAACAAAATGGATGTAGTTCTTTGATATCCACAAAGTAAAGTCAGTTTATAATCAACAACGTGCTCTATCATTATATTCTGAGAATGCCTCAATCAAAACACGAACAAATCTTAATAGCAAGCCCTATTTCTCAATGAATCACAAAAATTCATGACCTTCTTAAAGTGTTGAGAATCATGAATATATGTAAAACAAATAGTCCATTAGTAGATTATTCTATACAGGTTTTTTCCAATGCAAAAATTTAGCGTTGAACACGAGATGGTTAAGCAAACCTGCTTGGGCAATGAAGCCGAATCTCCATAATCACCATGATTACAGCTCTGCAAAAATTGAAGCGCGACCTTCCCACCCATGGAATGACCCATCACAACATCCGGCCACGCCCAGTCTTGAGACTCGATTAATTTCGCTAAATCCTTGGCAGCATTCACCATATCATGAGGAAGATCAAGACCTCCCATTTCAGCTGATCTCCCATGGTTCCTTAAATCCACAAGCACCACTCTCCATTCTATTGAACCACAATCAACACAACCAAACACTCATACATCTAATAATAGTCGAGAATTCCTAGAATAATCCTAGTATACCCCGAGATTAAAGATACTTAAAAAAAATACATACCGGCAGAAGAGGAATTAGAAAGCCTTGAGAGAAGATTCCGAGAGAAGGACCTCCAATTTCTTCCCGATCCCAAGAGACCGTGAAGAATGAAAGCAGTTGAATCGTAAGGTCGGTCGGGTGAAGTTCGAACCTCTTCGTAGGCGAGAGTTTGTAGAGATCTCCACGAGCGGCCATTATAAGATAAATCCGGCGAGTTAAGGATCCGAGAGAGGAGGCGGATGCCGGATTTGTTTCTGAAAATTCCGGCCATTTTCAACCGGAAGAAGAATAAGAAGGAAAAAAACTTTTCTGTGTGAATTATTAATTTAGTGGAAGGGAATTATGGAGAATTAAAGGAACAAAGCATTGATACGACGACGTATGGTTAGATTTGGGGGGGGGGAGAAAGAGTGAAAAAACGTGACAGCTGTGGGATTTGAACCCACGCCCTTTCGGACCAGAGCCTAAATCTGGCGCCTTAGACCACTCGGCCAAACTGTCGAATTGTTGACGACGTTAAAACTAAAAATTATTTATTATTATATTTACTATTTTCTCGTCTATTTTGAAAACATTTTTTTTTTTTTAATAAAACAAACATTATTTTAGCCAAAGTCTTCGAACTTTTGTTAGCACATTGCTTTTGAGTGGTGAAGCTATCTGGATAAGATCAATAAGTTGTAATAATTTCATTTTGAAGATTTAATATTTGATGAGTCACACCAATATCTTTAATTAATCTTAGAGTTTCATCAAATTTTCATCCAACTTAATAAATAAGAATTATAAATTTGTGGGACTCGAACACTTTGGGGTTAGATTTTTATTTTTTAGATCAACAAGAGTGTGAAGATGGGAGCCATTATCTCTTGAATTCGAGAGAATATACCTAAACAAGTTGAGTTAATATCTAATCAATGGTTAACTTTTAAGTTTCAATAAAAGTCATGAGTTCGAACATGAAATAAAACTAACTTTAATTATTTTATAATAATAACACAACTGTAAGAATGGAAAATTAAACTTTCAATCTTTAAAAAAAAATAGTGTATGTCAATTACCATTAAATTAAATGAATTTGAGTAATGTGCAATATTAACCACTCTCACATATTTCAACAAAAAATGTTTCTCGATATACTATTAATTTCATACTTACTACATGTCATGTGAGATAGAAATGACATTTAAGATACATATTAATTTATTGACATACTTATAATATGTAAATCAAGACTATAGATGAATCCATTAAATTTTTTATTTGGTGTCTAATGAACATCTAAATTTTAAAATATTAATAGACTATTAAATATTTAATTTTGTGTCTAAATATATTAATTAATTTTAAAGAAATGTTGAATATGTCTAAAAAAAACCTTATTAGACATTTTCAAGATGAAGAATATCAATCACGAAAATAAAAGTTTAAAAACCTACTAAAATCAAATAGGATACCAAATGAACAGTTAGTTGACATGTCTACTTTATTTGAGATCAAATGTTCAACTTCCACTGCATGTATGTTTTACTAAAAAAAATGTTAAAATATCAAGATGATCCCTATAATTAAAATTGGTTAAATTTGAGTTCATATATTTTTAATAAATTATAAATTTAATTCCACTACTAAATTTTAAAAAATAACATTTTTACCATCAATTTTGAAAAACATATTATAATTTCTCATATAAAAATATTATTGTTATTAAATTATTTTATGTTAAAGAATAAATAAATAAAACTTTCAAAATGGACAATTTGGATTTACTAGAGAAAAAATATCTTTCAAAAATATCATTTTTATCTAAACTCTTTTGATAAAAAAAAATAGGCAAAATATACTTCAAAAAATTTTTTTAGTATTTTTTAAGCACTTCGATTTCTTTCAAAATTACTTATTTTCAGTTAAACCAAACACAACCTAAATTGTAGATTTATTAGAAGTGATTGAAGTTCAACAATTGAAAGTATAGAGATTAAAATCAAACAAATTTTAAAGTACTGTATTAAAACAGTATTTTTTTAGGTTAAAATACTATTTTGATCTCTATACTTTGAAGTTTGGTTAATATTAATCCATATAATTTCAATTGTACAATTTTAGTTCATGTACTTTCAATAAATCTTAAGTTTAGTCCTCAATGCTAATTTATTGTTGGTTTTTTAAAAAGACTCTTTACATTATCTACAATATTTTTGCTATAAATTTTGATATCATATTCATATATTTTATTTCTTACAACAAAAATTATTGTTTTTATTATTTAATCAATTTCAATAAAAATTAGGAGAAAATAAATTTTTAGTCTCTTATGCATTTAGTTCCTAAAGTTTCAATGGAGCCATTTTGACCCATTAATTTTGTAAAATAGGTTTATAAAAGGTCTTTACCCCTAATTTAGACATATATTTTTTATATTTTAAACTTTAATAGGATATTTATATATATATATCCTCAAAATATATTTGGTGGACTAAATTTAAGATTTATTGAAAATAGAAAGATTAAAATTGAATCAAAAGTATAAAAACTAAAATTTATTAACTAAAGTATAAAGTATGTTGATCAAAATGATGATTTAGTTTTTTTTAATTAGTAAAAATTAAATATGATACTTTTAATTTTAGAAAATAAATATTATATCTCCTTAAAATTTAAGGTTTATTAAAAATATAATAACTGAAATTGAACAACCTTCACGTACAGATATTTAAATAGTATTTTAATTTATTTTATTTTTTTAAAGAACAATGATTTGGTATAACCTAATCTGTAATTATCATTTGTGCTCCCTACTTTTCTACCACAAAAAAAAAAAATAGAAAAAAATTTATTTTTTAATAAAATAAAAATATCACAATATTTAATTGTACATGTACGAAGATAGATGCAGAAGCTTTCCAAATCGACAAAGGTTACAAAGGGAGGTTGACATATGTAGATGGAGTACGACAGAAAGATACATCAAGGACGCCGACAGTGACAAACTTTCGGTGGAATTTTCCCAATTTCTCCTTTTTTTTTTTTTTTTTAATTTCTTTAATTCCCCATTTCACCCTCTCTCCGCCGCATCACACACATCTTTCAATTCCAAATGGACTCTTCGTCCTCCTCTCTTCTCCGCCACTCCTCTTCTTCCTCCACTTCTTCTCTTCCCCTCCGTCGCATCCTTCCTCCCCTGTCTCCGACTCCGACGAGTTCGACAAATCCGAGCTCTTCTGGACCGCCCATTTCGCCTCATCATCCAACAACTCCCCCTTCCGCTCCAAAATAATCTCCAGCAATGATTGTGCCTCCAATTTCATCCATCCTCCAAACTCCAGCATCCTAGCCGCCTTAACCGATTACGCCGATTATGATCGAAAACAAAGAATCGGAACGATTCTGACTCGAGAGATTTCGATTACTAAACCCTCATCATCGTCGTCGATGCGATCGATTCTGAGGTCGGTTCAGAGTAATAGAGATTATTCTCAATCTGTGCCTTGTAGGAAGTTTCAGCAATCGGCTCCGATTAACGTGCCGGAAGCGATGAGGAAACAGAGGAATAATGAGGAGATCGTTAGGAGGGAGGATGAAATGTTGCCGCCACATGAGATAGTGGGGAGAGGCTCCGGCGTGTCGCCGAACACGACGTTTTCGGTGCTGTAAGGGGCAGGAAGGACTCTGAAAGGAAGAGATCTTCGTCGAGTTAGAAACGTCGTTTGGCATAAAACAGGTTTTGTTGATTGAAAATGGGTTTGGTTGAATTTTGAAGTTTGAATTCCGATGATCTTCTTCTTTCCTCCATTTTCTTCTTTTTGTGTAAAACTGGAAAAGGGGAACCCTTCTTCTTCTTCTTCATCCTCTGATCGATCAGTTTTTTCCCTTCTTAGTTGTGAGGAATGAAATGGATGAACTCTGAAATTTTAGCTCAAATTATGAGTCGCTGCCTGTGATCGGAACTACCTATGTTTTTGTTTCCGTTTACTGTTTTCTTTTTCTCTCTATAGTTTCTTGAGAATTTAATACATAAACATTTGTAATAACTATTTTTGTTTTTGTTTTTTTTTTTTAAAATATGTTATCGATTGAGGTTAGAGATTTTAATTATCTACTCAATTTATTCTAAAATATATATTTACAATAAAAATAAGATTAAAGTTAATTTAACTCCAACCATGGTGAAATTTCTGGATTGAAGTCTCGAAATTCCGATAGGATAGAAAATCAGTAGTTATTTGCAATTTAGCTTTCACCTACTTTTTATATATATATATATATATATAAGTTATACTATTACTTCTCCATGATATAGTATTTCTTCTCTCTTCATATGTTTCAAAACCATTTCTTCCTCACCCTCTCTTTTCTCCTTCTGGCATTGTGAGTTTAGACGGGAGATAGATGATGTACGACAGTCCGACAACGGAGCGAGCATGGGACGACACGAAACGACATGGGGAAAATCAACGTGTGGCGGACGCGAACCGAACGAACGACGGTGGCAGACTCAAAGCGAACGAATGACAGACCTGATTCAACTCTTAATTTTATTTTTTTTCTTTTTTTTATATGTACTGTAATATATATGTATTTAATAAAATAAAATAAAATAAAAAACAACTTTCATAGGAAATTTGATATATGCTACAATATATGTATTCATTTATTTGATATAAACGAGAGTTTTTTTTTTTATTTAGACTTCATATATTATGACATGTATAAATTATGATTGTTGTGATTTCGAACTATCTAAATGGTATATGATATATACTGTGATATAACTAAAATTTGTGAAGATTTATATACCATGATATATTTCATATATTGGTTTGTATTCTGATTTATGTCAAACATTGAGTCAATTTATAATTTATAAACTATAATATTTCATATATTGGTTAGAATATTTTCAAATACCTAACAAAATATTGTAAGGTATATTTAAAATAACCATGAATCCGTAAAAAAAAAAAATCAATAAGTTGATACGTAAAAACCAATGTAAATAAAAAATAAAATTTCATCAAATGCATTTTTTTCTCTAAGAGTGAAAATAGAAAAAAAAATTATATTAAATATATTTTCTCTCTCCATAATAAATAAATTTTCCCTCTCCATCATTAAGAGAGTTTCGTAGATAGAGAAATATATATACAAATTGAATATAAATAAATGAAAAAGGGTAAAACTATTTAAAAAAAAAAAAAAAAAAACACAAACACTAAAAGACGTTTATAAAAATATATGGCCAAAAAGTTCATTTTTAATCTTGTGCTCCCTCATCAACAATTATACAGATATTTACTGTTGGGGTTGATGCCCTAAATCTCGTGGGTACTGTAGTTTGTAATTGTAGTGTACAGACAAATTTATTTATTTAATAAAATATGAGATATTTATTCGACATTTATTAACATTAACCCACAAACCAATAAACTAACATCCAATGTTATCTTTCGTAGCTTAAACATGTATGTAGAGACATACACGTGGATCGTGTTTAAGTAATAACCTAAATGGTTTGTAATATATGGATAAGGTGGGGTACCTTATCCTGGTGATACTATGAATATGACCTGTTTTGTAGATGTTACGATTGTTGTAAAGTGTTATAAATAATCAAACCCTGATCATTCGTGTAGAGAGATGTGCACGGGGGTATTCTATACAAAAGAGTTTGTATAAGACCGAATCACGAATTGAATAGTCCCATTATATACACCATTAATAATAGAGACTTACATTTCACCAGGATGACCGTATGTGACATTATCTGAATTCTGAGTGAGTTGTGAACTTCTGCCTATGAAAGCGATCCTTTAATTTGTATGGCTGAGAGTGGCCAAATCGCCGATTCAATAAGCCTACTATTTTGGGGATTCTTCTGATTGGAAAGTTGGGAAGATAGTTACATAAGACGGAATTCACTCATTCCCTAATGTTAAGATAAGTAGATAAATTCCCTAATGTTCATTAGAGGAATCCATGGCAGCTAAGGAGTTAGATGTAACAACAGGGAAAAACGGTAATTTTAGCCCAGCTGTACTTACGAACAAATTGTGAAGAGTCGTCACACTATTGACTGGTTATATCTAATGGACACAGAAGTATATCTATAGTGCGATGAGTGAAGTTGTTGGTCATTTGATAAGAAATGGATGTTAAATAATATAATTAAAAAAAAGTTTAATTGATTATTCAAGTACTAATGGAGCTTCAATCTACAAGTCCATAAGGTTCCCTTAGTAGCTAAACATGGATTATTGAGAATTAATTTTGGATTAATTTGAATCGTTCGAATTAATTGAGAGAATTAATTATATGTGATACAATGAATTTAAATTAATATAATGTATTTGATACATTATAATATAAAATTTATTTAAGAAAAATCAAATACTTGGGTATGATTAATGTAACATCCGAATTTCAGAAAAATTTAAGTTAATTTTCTAAAATTATTGAGTTTAAATTTCCCTTTCATTTGGAAAATTGGGATTAAATTGAAATAATTGAAAAACTAGTTAAATTAAATTTAATTGATTAGATATTCGAACATATTATCTTGAAAATATTGAATTTTGCTTTCCTTCGATTTTAGATTTTAGGGTCAACTTAAAAATAATAATAATAATAATTAATTTCATGTGGTTTTGAATTGATTTAAATATTTAGAAAGATTTAATTTGTATCAAATTGATCTTATTTCATTTAATTTTGGTTTTTGAAGCCTAAACTAAGATAATTTGAAAAGTTAATTGGTTTATTAATTTAATAGAATCTTTGGAGATTTTTGGAGATATTGTGATAAAATATTTTATTTATCTTTTCAAATTTTGAAAAAAATAAAAGAATTGAGATTTTTCGAAATTAAATGAGAGTGAAAATAGGCAAAAAAAAAAAAAAAAAAAAATCGGGGAGAAAGCAATTCGGTTTTTCAGCGACAGCTTCCACAAAATTGTCAATTGCTAAATTTTGAACCGTTGAATCGTGCTCAAATTTGGTCAGTCTATTTTAGACATATAGAGTTTCATTTTGAACGGTTGGATTGTTGTTTGAAGCTCTGGTTTGTTCGTAATCGCTGCTAAATAAAATCTATAAAACTAGCCATTCCCTTTCTCCCTCACTCTTGCAAACCCTTCTCATGCAAGACCCCCACTACCAGCCGCTGGCTTAAACAATTTATGCCGTCTGATAGCAACACTTGTTGCCTATCTATGGTTGCCACTGCCACTTATACCATTATTACCGAAATTGATATTTTGGGTAAGTTTTAGAAGTCTTGGAGGTTCTTGACCATCCATTAGCTTTTGGCCCAAATTGATTGATATCATTTACGTTTCGCTTTTAGATTGAAGTTTGGGAGCATTTCTGGTCACTTTCCAACAAGAGAAACGAGTTTTTGAACATTTACTATTCGAAGTTTGGAGATCAGTGGTGTGCTTTCTAGCAGGATTTATGATCGTTCGGTCCTTTCATTGGCTTTAGTTCAAGTAAATTGTTGGAGTTGGTTGTCGAGATAACTGTCATTGACTTAATTTATGGTAAGTGAATCTATTACCGGTATTTCCGTCTCAGGCACCATAATTTGGGTTTATCAAGTTACTTATTGAGATCTAGAAGCTAGACTTGGAAGTTGTAATACCTTATTGTGTATGTATATTTTTTTGGAGTTTGAGCACATTTGAGACTGCGTGTTATGTCATGATATGAGTTGTGGAACTACCCATGAAATATTTGTATATGATGCATGATTAGACTAGTGGGACGATATACCATCTCATCTCGATGCATGTATATTTACTGGGGACCGATAAGTCCAATTTCATGTTTGACGGTGAGCCTTTGAACCGCTAGACATGCATGTATCGACAAGTTCATGTTCATATTATTTTTTCCATGTTTTTCGGTGTGCCTTGAGGCCACTAGACATGCATGAACCGACAGGTACACGTTTATGTTTCTTTTCCCATGATTGACAGTGTGCCACTAGGCCACTAGACATGCAAGTTAAGGCGAATCAGGTTATCCCCTTAGTTAACCATTCAGGAATAGCTTCATCATGAAAGTTCTACTAACCACAAGCATCCACTGTATGTGAATGCACAGGCTAATCCTGGTAATGAGATCACTTACTGGGTATTGTTATACTCATCTTTTATTCCTTTATGTTTTTCAGGGAATGACAGGAACAGGTTGGCGAGTGACAGACAAGACCCGTGACAGAGCCATATAGGGACAAGAGAAATCGCTTCCGTTCAGTCTATGTTTTTATCATTTGAATGTTTTGAAACTAGAATTTAATGTGAGACAGCAAATTTTAACGTTTTAAATATTTTCTTTATGAATATTATTTTTTAGGGGATCCCGAATAAAATTTTTATTTATTTATCACTTTTTTTTTTAGTTTATTTTGGAAAAACTATCGTTATTGTTTTAATGATTTTTTTTAACAAAATATATGGGTTTTAAATGTGTATTTAGTCGGCCTTTGTCAGAGTACTCGAAAGGTGGGGTCGTTATAATTAAAACACTAATTATATGGACGAGATTCATATAATTAAATTTAATATGAATTGGATTTATATTAAATACCATGTATTATTGAGAGAATTAATATCTTAATGTTATATTGTATTTGATACAATATCAAAACTATAGGTTTTAAGTCATATTAGATATAACATATAGTTTATATACCATACAATATAAAAAATAATTTATTATTTATTAAATGGTTTTTTAAAAAAATATTTTGGGAAAGAGTTGTAACTCCCTTTCTTTTCTCTCTAGTGGAAGATGTGTAGTGATGTGTTCGTAACATGCGATGAAATGAGTAGGATCTATGAGGTTATAATGCTTTGTTTTATTTGGTAAGTCTAAAACATTTCTTTTCTCTATGGTGGAATATAATGAGTAGGATCTATGAGTTGTAACTCCCTTTCTCTTCTCTCTGGTGGAAGATGTGTAGTGATGTGTTCGTAACATGCGATGAAATGAGTAGGATCTATGAGGTTATAATGCTTTGTTTTATTTGGTAGAACCCAAGTGCAAATTCAACCAGAGTCCTAGTAAGTCTAGAGTCGAACTGAGGGATTGCTTGTAAGCGTGCGGTGAAACTAAAAGATGATCTTAATGCATATTGAAATGTTCAAACAAAAGGTTGATTGGAGATGTTATTCTAATTCTAAAATCTATGCAATGAAAATTATGCCCAAGTGAAGTAGTGTGGATTATGGTTGTTGGTGATAAATATGCGATGATAGGGTTGAGAAGAATTTTCATTAACACTTCCTAAGCAACTAAATGAATTATGCGTTAAAGCGATGCACTCAATGTTATGATCATCACTTCTCAGTGTATCCGACCCATTATCTTATCTTTAGGATGCATCCGATGAGTGCAATGTGCAGAAGGTATACTTTTTTCTAAAGAACATCTCCTCTTGTTTTATGAGTTCCAAATCTAAATTCTTTCAAACGCAGATTAAATTTACTTGTAACAATCTTTCATTTTATTCAAGTAATGCATATAAGCATACATAAAACAAGTTAATCGTATATTTCTCTTGTTGCTTAGTAGTGTTAGCTATATGCTTCTCAACCCATTAGACAATTTAGCTATGCATAATGGTGACAGGTAAGATAAACAAAAGATGAAATGAATATATATTCATATTGTAACGTTTGAATTTGTCAAAGTCAAAATTACAATACAAATACACTTTAAGAGAAAGAAAAGGATAGCGAATCAAGTCATGGTATGCAATGTTTTGCTCCCTCCAATTCTATTGGCGACTGTTTCACTCAGATTATTGAACAATGGTACCTCTCTTCTTCTTCTACAAGAATCCTAAGTTCTCACTAAGGTATTTCTATAGCTGAATGGGAAGAGTTTTTAGTAGAGTTTTCTTCTCGGAATTTCTCTCGTCTCTATGTAGATCCTACACAACAATTGCATGGGTATTTATAGGTGAAAGAACTCTTAATTAAGAGAACCAGTGAGTGGAAGCAAGATCTTTCCAAGCCCATTGTGAAAAAATAAACGCATTCACAAACATACAAGAACAGTTATGCATCTTCAAGAAAATTACAACATGCTTTCTTAACTAAACACAAAATGAATCAAGGAACTTACCTTTGAAGAACTCTTCTTCATGAATCCCTTGATCTATACTGGCCAGACACAAAGAAAACGAAAAGCAATCTGGAAAAATCTCGCTCTCGTTGTCCAGCACAATTTCACTCTCGTTGCAATTGACTAGCAATCTCTCGCTCTCATGAGCAATTGTCTAGCAACCTCTCGTTCTAGTCATAATCACGAATTGTCTGATCCTCAAACGGAAACCCCTCGACACTAACATTCAATAATCCTTGGTATTCTCAGAGTGAGAATCCAGGAGATGTGGGCTCTATGTGAATTTGGTAGAGGAAAGGAGGAAGAAAACGATCAAACTACACGGTCAAGTAAGTGGAAGAAAGGTCTTGTCTATCACATAGACTGAGAGTACTTGGTCGTTTAGTAATCTCTCACTCTCATGAGAATCGTCTATCCAATCGTCTAGTAATATCTCACTCTTGTGAGCAATCGTCCAGCCAATCGTCTAGCAAATCTCGCTCGATCGTTTAGTCTCTCGCTCGATCGTTTAGACTCTCGTGAGGGCTATCGTATAGTCTCTCTCGTGAGTGCAATTAGCAATTCACTAAATGAAGCAATCGTCCATAAAATTGAAAACTCTTTTCATTTTATTCTTTAGTTATTAAGACTGAAGTTAACCTCCTACTTGCACGGTTAATGGAGAAAATAAATAACCAACTAAACAATTATCTCATAATTGTTTTTATTATAACTAAATAAAATAACTAACTTATCATATTATATTTTTAACCTATAGTTTTAATATCACATTATATGTAACATTTAAATCATAATTATTTCCTCCTTTATTTAATATAAATCATATTTATATCAATTCATCTAATTAATGTATCTAATACATCAAATCAATTATATCACATATAATTGAACCAATTTAACTATATCATATATAATCAAATTCTCTCTTGTTAATTTGAACACTTCAAACTAACCCGAAAACTGATTCTCAACTTAGATCCATTGAGCTACCAATGGGACCTTATGGGCCTGTAGCTTGAAACTCCAACAGTACGTGAATGAATGATTAAACTCTTTAATCATGAGATGCACCATCCGTTAACCGTTGATCACTCCACTAAAGATCGACAACTGCACTCTTCGCATTATAGATATATTTCTTTGTCTATATGACCAATCAACAGTGCGATAACCCTTCAAAAATCGCTAGTAAGTACAGCTTGACCACATGTAGTTACATCTATCTCTTTAAGTACCACTGATTCCTCTAATGAACAATAAGTCATAGTCCTACTATGACTGAATCCTCTCTTCCAAAGAAAAAATATAGCCACTATGTTCAAGACCCGGAATCAGCCCTTAAGGGAGTAACTTATCTACTTACCCCTGCTTCTGGGAATGAGTGAATTCTGTCTTGTGTAGCTGAGTTCCCAACTCCCCAATCAGACGAATCCTCAAAATGGTAGGCTTGTTGAGTTGGCGATTTGGCCACTCTCACCTATACAAATCAAAGGACCACCCTCATAGGCAGGAGTTCCCAACTCACTCAGGATTAAGGTCATGTCACTTATAGTCATTTTAGTGAAATGTAAATCTCAATTATCAATGGTGTTATATAAAGAGACTAAACATCTCGTGGTCCGGTCTTATACAGACTCTTTGTATATGATACCCTCGCTCACAGGTCTCCACGTGAATGGTCAGGATCAGACCATTTGTAGCACTTTACAACACTTGTAACATCTACAAAGTGGGTGTATCTGTAGTGTCATAAGGATAAGGTATCCCTCCTTTATCCATTTAGTACAAATTATTTAGGTTATTACTTAAGGCATGATCCACTTGTATGTCTCACATACATGTTTAAGTTACATGAAATAACCACATATCTTAGTTTATTGGATTTGAGTAAATGCATATAAAATAACATTTATTTTATCAATAACAATGTGTACAAAAAGTATACAAACTAAGAGACCACCAGGAGAATTAGGACACCAATCCCAACAATAAACATCTGAGGATGCCTTTCTTTTCTCTTAGTCATGATTGTACTAATGGGGCGCATTAAATTCCATACCTTGAAGTGCCACCTACAACGCGTCAGAAGTTCATTGAATCTTCAACGAAGTTCTCTTGTCAGCCACCAACTTAATCTGTGATTTGACTCCTACTGCCTATGTCATGCTTTATCGTCATAGTTGGTTATGTGATTGTATGTTTTTATCCGATAACTTTTGCTTGATCGCATCAGTGGGTGCTTGGTTCATGCGATCATGTGTTCGTTTGGTCGCATTAGTGAGTTTTCTGCATAAGCATAACAATATCAGCCTGTAATTCAAATATTTCAGATGTTGAAATTGTATGATCACATACTTCGATTTTTATATAAATTCTTTGGTACAAGTGTTGTAATTTCATACATTTTTCCCATTCTTTTAAATGAAAGATATAATAACTTGTATTTCTACAAGTTATCATGTAGTGTGGGTGATTTTTCTTTTGTGTGGTCTTCATCATCTTTATCATCTTCACAGGGGAAGATTACATGCTCTCTGGATCCCCACAAGAACTCACAGAAAAGTTAAATTTTCTCTCACTCTTTCGAAAGAACACAGAGTCCACACCTTCTGATATTCTCATCCCCTATAGAGAATACAAAGGAAATTCTTGTGGTGATATCCTCAGTGATGTGTTTGTTATTGTTCGTGAAGAACGATTCTTCAAGGGTAAACATATTCTTAAACCATTTTATTCCTCTAATTTTATTGCATGCTGTAAATTCTTCATTAATGCTTAATTGTATGTACTGTAATTTATTATTTTGTGAAAATAAAATTTGGGACGATCTCCGCTTCCGCTGTGGACCTTTAGGTTCTTTCAATTACAATATACATCTAGATGTTGTCTTACTTTAAAGAAATAACGATTAAAAATTGTCAATTATTATTTAAGTAAGTCACAATAAAGTTTTATGAACTACTTATAATAATTTCCATCAATTTTCGTAAAGTTTCTCGAAATTTCCATCAAGATCAATATTTCCATAAAATCGGGTCCTCAGATGATTTATTAAATAACAATAGTGCACTGAAAAAATTGTTATAAAATAATCTTATTAGCATGAGTATAAATTAAAATCGTGAAATTGTTTGGAATGAAAATTGATTAAGAAATTTCACTATATTATGAATATTATAATAATAAATAGATGTTCATCACTTAGTGTCCCAAAAGCTATATGTCACCCTTCATATTCTTCACGTGTCTTGTAATTATTCATGTTTGGTGTCTATGTAAGTCCACATCATACTTGCCACATTGCATAGTGGCATTTGGCGGATCTTAAGATTACACATCCATTGGAAAGAAATCCACTTCAAATTTCACTAAATTTTCTATTATCCAATTTTATAATTTTAGTTATTTTCTTTAATATTTTATATTATATTTTCTCCATATTTATGTTCTCATTGTACTCCTCAATTTCACAATACGTTATCAACACGTGCTCTGGTTGTTTTCTCCGCTAAAAGTAGGTCCTAAGGTATGTTGGTTTTTCTCTATTCGTTATAATTAATAAATCTAATGTTATTTTACATATTCAATATCTATTAAATTTCTAATATAAATACAATATTTTGTGATAGTGTTGCCATGACAAATCTTACAAAATTCGAATTCACAACCCTTGACATTAATGACAATAATTATTTTTCATGGGTGCTCTTGTCGAAATTCACCTGGATGCTATGAACTTGGAAGAAACAATTAAAGAAGGAAATACGACATTCAGTCAGGACAAAGCAAAAGCTATGATTTTGCTTCGTCATCATCTCCACGAGGGATTAAAAATAGAGTATCTGACAATAAAAGATCCTCGTATCTTGTACAAATTTTTGAAAGAAAGGTATGATCATGAAAAGACAGTTATCCTTCCTAAAACTTGTTATGCGTAGATGCATTTGAGGGTACAAGATTTTAAATCAGTAGGTGATTACAATTCCGCGTTATTTAAAATCAGTTCAAAATTGTTGTTTTGTGGAGAAAAAATTATTAATGCTAATATGTTAGAGAAGACATTTCTGTAGTGGTCGTTTTAATCATTCAAATTTCAAAAGAACCACACAAAATGATGATCACAAAGGAAAAGCTCCACAAGATAAGAAATAAAAAAGTGTTGAAATAAATGCTTTCGATGTGGAATGACTGGGCATTGGTCACGTACCTGTCGTACCTCAAAATACTTAGTTGACCTCTATCAAGCCTCCCTGAAGGAAAAAAGGGGAAAAATCTGGAAGCAAATTTTGCATATCAGGATAATGATATATTTGACCCATCCCATATGAAAAATTTGGATGTGGCAGACGCTTTTAAATCTCTTGAAGAAAAGATTGATGCAGTTGATGGAACATCAAATGTATCTTTTGATTTTGAGAATATCTAGACTTAATGTTATTGTTTTCTTTTATCTATCTTCATGTTTTTTTAAGTAACTTTTGTATATTTTAAGTGTTGTTTTTCTTGTTGTAATTTTAACGAAGAAACATGGATCATTTTCATATGTTGGGTGTTTAAAAAATGAGCAAAGAAGATCTATGTCTGGTAGACAGTGCAACTACACACACAATATTTACAAATAAAAAATATTTTTTTTCAAATTGATAATGCTGAAAGTAAAAGTAAATATAATATAAGGTTCTACAAACTTGATCGAAGGTTTTAGAAAAGTAAATTTTATTTTGCCTAGAGATATAAAATTTACAATTGAAAATACATTGTGCTCTGTCAATCAAAGAGAAATCTTCTAAGTTTTAAAGATATACGTTGCAGTGGTTATCATATTGAGACTGGTAGTAAGAATAATGTGGAATATGTATATATCATATCCACTGTCTCAAATGAAAAACATATATTGAAAGAGTTGTCTGCTTTATCTTTTGGATTGCATTATGAGTATATGTAACAATGGACATGAAGTTCATGAATCCATTCATATTTACAATTTGGCATGACTGATTGGGTCATCCAGGATCTATAATGATGAGGAGAATTATTGAGAATTCAAATGGACACCCATTGGAAAACCAAATGATTCTTCAATCTAATGAATTATCATGCAATGCTTGCTCTCAAGGAAAGTTGATAATTAGATCATCACCAGCTAAAGTGGGGATTGAATCACCTGCATTTCTAGAATGAATTCATGGTGATATATGTGGATCATTTAAATATTTTACAATATTAATAGATGCATCCAATAGATGGTCACATATGTGTTTATTATCAAGTTAAAATCTTGCACTTGCAAGATTACTTGCTCAAATAATTAATTTAAAAGCACAATTTTTTTATTATACCATTAAGATAATCTGTCTTGGTAATACTGGTGAATTTACATCCCAAGCTTTTGAATTTTGATAATTATTGTATGTCAATTTGGATAAATGTTTAACATCCTAGCTCATGTTCATACACAAAATAGTTTAGCAGAATCATTTAAAAAACGTTTGCAATTAATTGTAAGACCATTACTTATAAGAGCTAAGTTTCCTTCATCTGTAGGGGCATATGTTATTTTGCAAGCAGCGTCACTTATACGCATTAAACCAATAGCTTATCATAAGTACTCGCCATTACAATTAGGTTATGGTAATGAGATAAATATTTCCCATATGAGAATTGTTTGGTGTGCAGTATATGTTCCAATTGCTCCACCACAATACACTAAGATGGGTCATTAAAGAAGGTTAAGAATATATGTTGGATATGATTTCCTGTCAATTATTAAATATCTTGAACCCTTGACGAATGATGTATTTACTGCACGATTTGCTGATTTTCATTTTAATGATACAAATTTTCCAATATTAGGGGAGGAATTAAGAAATTGAAAAAAGAAATTACATGGAATGCCCAAATGTACTTATAGATGCAAAAAAAGTAACTAAGTCACATATACGAACTGTAAAAGTTCTATAAAAAAATGATATCCCAACACAACAAGTTGTCACTAATGAGTCTGGAACACGCCAGAAGCATGGTAAACCAGTGGGTTTCAAAGATAAAATCATCGAAAACGAAAAATAATTAATAGTGAAAAAGACTTGGTTGAGGATGTAAATACCAATAAATAAATCCTTGACATGGCTAGTGAGGAAGATGAAATACTTAAGATAATAATGAGATTTCAATAAACTATGTCATGACAGAAAAAAATGGAATCAAACTTATGTAATTATTGACAACATTTTTGCGTATAATGTTGCTCTTGATATTATATCTGAAAATGAGGATTTTGAACCAAAATCTGTTGAAGAATGTCGACATAGAAAAATTGACTTCAATGGTAAAAAGCAATCGAGGCAGAATTAAACTCACTTTCAACGTCAGGTTTTTGGACCAGTAGTTCAAACACCAGAAGATGTTAAACTTGTGGGATACAAATAGGTATTTGTGAGGAAAAAAAATTAAAATAATGAGGTCACAAGATATAAAACAAAACTAGTTGCAAAGGATTTTTACAAAGACCTAGTATTGATTTTGAGGAGACGTATTCTCCGGTGGTGGATGCAATTATATTAAGATATTTAATTGGCTTGACTGTGTATAAAATTCTGGATATTCATCTTATGGATGTAGTCATAGCATATTTATATAGATCTCTTGATAATGATATTTATATGAGGATTCCAAAAGGATTTAAAGTACCTGAAACATATACATCAAATTTACGAGAATGGTATTCAATAAAGTTACAGAAGTCATTATATGGATTGAAACAATCAGGACGGATGCGGTACAATCACCTGAATGGATATTTATCGAAAGATTGATATCAAAGTAATCCAATATGTCCTGTGTTTTTATAAATAAATCACAATAAAGATTTGATATTATAACTATATATGTTGATAACTTGAATATAATTAGAATTCTTGAAGAGCTTTTAAGGGCAATTGAATATCTTAAGAAAGAATTTGAAATGAAAGATCTCAGAAAAACAAAATTTTGTCTTGGTTTACAAATTGAACATTTAGCAGATGGATTCATCAGTCAACTTATACGAGAAAATTTTGAAAAGATTTTATATGGAGGCACATTCATTAAATATTTCAATGGAAGTCTGTTCATTGGATATAAAAAAATGATATATGTCGACCTTGAGAAGATAATGAAAAACTTCTTGGTCCTGAAGTATCATATCTTAGTGCAATTGGTGCACTTATGTATCTTGCTAATAATACAAGACCATATATTGCATTTTTAGTAGATTTATTAGCAAGATATAATTCTTTTATAACAAAAAGACATTAGAACAAAATTAAACATATACTCCATTACCTCAGAGAAACAATCGGTATGAATTTGTTTTATTCAAATAAATCAAATTTTAATCTAGTTAGTTATACTTATACAGATTTTGGAAATTTATCTGATCCACACAAAGCTAAATCTCAAACAGGTTATCTGTTCACATGTGGAGGAACTACTATATTATGGCGAACGGTGAAACAGACCATACATCCACTTCCTTTGCAATTCATATGGCTAGTCGAGAACGTGTATGACTAAGATCAATGACTCAGTACATTCGTGAACACATGTGGCTTGTCTTCTAATAAAAACCCTATTGAAGAAGATAAAACAAAACATATTTGACCGAAGCTTTTCTACATTCACGATCTTGAAGAAAATAACGGCATCACTGTACAACAAATTCGTACGAATGATAACCTAACAGACTTATTTACAAAGACATTGCCAACTGCAACTTTTGAAAAATTGATGTACAACATTAGAATGTGACAACTTAGAGATCTTTAGTGATGTTTTCATGAGGTAGGGTAAATATATTGTATTCTTGTAGGAGTATATATTATATGAAACATATATATTTTTTTTCCTTTCACTAGGGTTTTTTCCCCATTAAGTTTTTTTTAATAAGGTTTCAACGAGACAGATTTCATATATATATAGACATCTAAGGAAAGTATTATAAATATTATAATAATAAATAGATGCTCATTCCTTAGTATCCCAAAAGCCATGTATCACCCTTCATATTGTTCATGTGATAGTTTTTCATGCTTGGATGTCCACATCCTACTTGCCACTTTGCCTATAAATATCGTTAAGAAAACCACTTCAAATTCTATTAAATTATTCATTATCCAATTATATAATTTTAGTTATTTTTATATTTTATATTATATTATATATTTTTTTTCCATGTTCATATTCATATTGTACTCTTCAATTTCACAACAGACTAATTACTTTTACACCCTATAGTTTAAATCCATATATTATGTAAATATTTAATTTGTTTCATACTTTATATTATTATTAAAAAAGCATTTATCATATATCATCTGCATCTTTAAGAATGAAAATCTTCAATTACGTTTGTCTAATTTCATTTGTAGGACGAGAGAGAAGAACATGCAAACTCTCGACTCTCAATCCTATAAATTGAATCCCCTATTACATGTTTGTTTTTAATCGTCCTTCAATTTTTTTCTTACAAAAAAACCAGTCTAATTTTTTAAAAATATTTGTTTGGATTCTAAATTTTATGTTTGATAGGGATGTTTTCAAATAAAGAAAAATGAGGTAACTTATTTACAAATATAGTAAAATTTTATCATCTAGACATCTATCGAAGGCAATAATAAAATTCTATCAATGTATATCACTGATAGATAGTGACATTTCACTATACTTGAAAATCTTTTTAGCAGTTTTACCTTTTAAAATAATTATCCAACAAAACAACAATAACAATTATAATTATTAGTTTTAAACCCGGCCTCCATAGTGCGAGCCAAATACTAGAAATTGAACAAAACCAACCTAACCAAAAATCTGTTCCAATTCCAAATTCAGAAGATTTCTCGTAAATTCGTAATGAGAAATCTAAATAAAGCATCGTTCATTCACGCTTAAGTCTGAATGGTGAAAACAAAAATGGATCTGAGACATTAGAAATTGGAAGACCTTCAATCTCATACTTGTTATAAAATGTCAGTCAAATGCTAAATTGGAAGACCTTCAATCTCATACTTGTTATAAAATGTCAGCCAAATGCTAAGTTATGAGTTTAGAATAATACCATTTGATGAGATTGGAAGGTCCTTTTCCCCTTCTCTTTCTTCAACCAACTAACATGGAAATTTTTCCTATGCTTCCTTCTGTTATGAAACACATACATGGCTTCTATTGCTGCATATGGTGCCAATACAACGATACGAGTTTGTCAAAAAATAATAACCGAAAAGCTTTAGTCTTTAACTGATGCCCGTAGTATTTTCACATCATGGATGGGTCTGTATCAAAACCAAAAACAATTGGATTAGCCTCAACTCGCTTCTGCTAATGATATGACCTCACAATACTAGAAAAATGTGATTTGAGCTCGCTTGGACGATTGGTACTGTTTCACAAAACATGTTGAGATAACTATCTTCCATGCCAAAGTGAGATAGTAATTGGCATAGTCTTCCTTCCAGTGTTTTCGGAAAAAAAAAAAATGACTTCCATAAATTATTGGTTGTTCCTTTTTGTTTGGTTTTTTTTAACTAGATTTCATTTTCTTTTTTTAGATCAATTAAACTATTATTCCTTCTAAAATTACATCTTCCTGTATTAAGTATATTATACTAATTGAGTTGGAAATACTTTAACGGGACGAAGTAGCCTCTTAGTATCATTTTTTAAATTCACACCATTTTTTTTTATAAAGGTTTAATGACAATATCGACTTGATAGAAAATAGATTGAATATTTTAAAAGATTCGAGATAAAATTCAAAGATGATCCATCAGCTCATCGACACAATAGCATGACAGAAAAATCAAAGATGATACCACAATTCAAAAACCAACAGGCTGTATCAGTGAAGAAAAATTCATTAATTCATCAACATTGTGATAAATTATAAATTCAGAGGTACCAATAGAGGCATTTCTTTGGAGCGACAATAATAGATCCAAAGCAAGAAAAATTCATTAATCTAAGCAAGTCTATAGCATTTTGAGTATAAAAATCAACCTTTCTAATAAGTTTTTCATCTGCCATTGATATTGAAGAGATTATTCTCTAGAAGCAAGTTATTAGAATCAGATGTATTCTGAGGAGTTGGCCCCTAATTATCCTGGGATGCCTTGAGGAGAAAACTTATTCCTAGTGATTTATAGATACCTGTAATTGAGAGAATTTTGAGCAAGCTGTTGAAACAATAAAATACGTTAATGATCCCATAGGATGGCAAATTGGGTTTGGAATAGTCCCTTCTGGCTAATGTCCCTAGGGATTTAACTATCGAATGATCTCCACTTCATCACATAGTTAGTTGGAGTAAACCTTCTTGTCCTACACAGCAGGGAGATTTCGAACTCAATAACCTAAAACCTCACAAACTAACTTATCTCCAAGTGGAGTTGGATATTTGTTCATGAACTCAGAGTTCTAAGGCAGCGATCATCGTCCACAAGCATGAGATGCATCAAAATGGTTGGCCCCTCAAAGACATAAAAGTTGGTAGGGTAGAAAGAAGCCCCAATGGTGAATGGATTTTTAGTTTCTGCATGTACTCGGGTGGATTAGTTCTATTAAATATTAATTGAAAGTGCACTATGTCTCTCGAGTTCCCTTTTTCAGGAAAACAGATGGGTGGGAGGCTCCAGATCTAGAACTTGATAAAGATGACCATCAAGGAAGGATTGTTGAGTAGAAAATACCAAAACATTTCTTAAACATTAGACGGGTATAGAATGAAGAGCTCAAAGAATGCCTCTACTTTCATATTTGCTTTGAATTGTATCATTGAATACCTTGTTTGAGACAAAATGGACTTTGGACCCTCGGGGTACGATACTCATAACTCTCTCTCTACTCACCTTCCAATCTCTTCAATCCACAGTTTCTCTCTATTTATTACTATTTTAAGAAGTTAATTGCTGAACATTTGCGTTCTTTCTGTGCGGTCTTTGGAGTTCGCTCAGGCATTCAGCAGAGCAGAACAGATCCAGTAAACAAAATTCAAAAGTAGTTTACTTACACTAGCCCTTCCCCTAATTGGAAATGGAAAGCTTAGTGCAATAGTTCTTTCAAGGACCAAACGCATGTTCTCTATTTAAAAAATAATAATAATAATAATAACTAGGTCATCTTTTTAACAGTTTGTACTTTGTACACTGCCCTAATTGGAGTCATTTTATCAGTTCCAACTTTTTTTTGTTTTAAAAGCAACATGGTCTCTAATTTCCGTTGTTCAAATCCTTTTAGCTTTTGTTAGAGTGGGACTTGTTTTAAATTTAAAAAAGATGTTTCTCTTCTGTATTGCAATATCAAATTACTCAGTGATAATGTATTAATGAGCTCTACTGATCTAGACTAGAGACAACAGGAATCCAGTTGCCTTTAATCAAAGTTCCAAAGAGATGGAAATAGAGCAAAGGAGAAGGCATCATACCTGTCATTGTTATCAGTTTGTACACTGCCAAGCCTTTTGATTATTTCCATTCCCCTACAAACTCTTCCAAAGATGGAGTGCTTCCCTGGACATGAAGACGAATGGGTCAACAAACTTTCAAAGACAAATGTGACAATTCAATTTTAGGAGTTCAAACATCTTCAATTCGGCACTCATTGAAGAGCAGCCATAAAACAAAATTTTCATTATAGCCATTCGTCAAGCACATGAGCCCAAAATCAACTAGAGTTATCAAATTAGTTGGGAGTAAATGCACGCTCAATTGATTGATTCTCCCTGAGACAACATTTCTACCAAGTTGATGTAGAATCTCTAATACAAAAAAGAGATCCATACAGTTTACTTTCTTTTTTATTCGATTGAAGCAATCAACTTTAAATCGTTGCCTCTTGGTATGCAAAATATTTGATCGACGTAACTTTAAAAATAGTGCAATAATTGCTAGAAAATTGCTTACCATCTAAAGATGGGCAAGGAGCAAGAGTGATAAAGAATTGGCTTCCGTTTGTATCAGGACCAGCGTTTGCCATTGATAGAATACCAGCTCCAGTGTGCTTCAACTCTGGTTTTATTTCATCCTCAAACTTCTTGCTGAAACACATCGTGTCAAAAAGAAAAAAGAAAGAAACCCAATTAATAAATACATTGCAACGAATATTCAAGGACCTCAGAATTCAACTCCAGCAAGAGAAGAACAATTTCTTAAAACTAAAACTATTGATAGAAAATGAAAACACATACCCATAAATAGATTCCCCACCCCGTCCAGTTCCTGTGGGATCCCCACCTTGAACTATAAAATCCTACACGGAATCACCAAAACCCCATGGAGTAAAAGACTGCTTACGCCTTCAGAAGATCAACCTGCAGCTAAACAACCACCACTAAAGAAAGAGAGACAAACCTTAATAATCCGGTGAAACTTGACATTGTCATAATAACCTCGCCGAGAAAGCTCAATGAAGTTTCTACATGTTCTCGGTGCGTGTTTGAAGTAAAGCTATAATTAAACATCAACAACACAAGATATTATGAGTTCAGTTACGCACAAAAGAAAAATCGAATTCTACAAACAAGCAACTAGAGGAAGTAGAGCTCAATTCAAACTTAACGGGGGGGAAGAAGTTAAACGAAACAAACAAAGACGCAGAAGGATTGAGGAAAGAAGAAGAGAACGAGTACCTCGACGGTGAAAGAACCCATGGAAGTCTCCAGAGTTACCTCCGGCGGCCCTCCTTCGGCGCTTGCCCACATCGTCGTTCACAGAGAAATCGCAGATACTTTCGCGCGAGGGAAGGATTATGCGTTTTTCAGAAATGCGAGTAGCACTTCGAGCTTCAGAGGAATTGGAAGAAAGAGATGGAGCCAAAAGGGCTTTTTGCTTTATTGGGCTCGGAATGGATCGGGCCCATTTAAAAGTCCGATCCCGAAACAGAACCAAATCCTCTCCACTACCGTTCGATAATCACAAAACATATCTTAGAGCCATCTTTAGATTATCAAGTTACCTCATTAAACTTCCAAAGATAAATCTACCATTTGAGAGTGAGATCATCGATTGGTGGTATTTCAATTGTAAATTAATGTAAAATTTGAGAGTGGACGTATTTTAAATTATATAGATAGATGGTAACTAAAAAAAATGTTAAAATCGTGTTTGGTAACCATTTTGTTTTTTATTTTTATTTTTTAAAATTAAGCTTATGTACACTACTTTCACCTCCAAATTTCTTCCGTTATTATGTATTTTTCACCAATGGCTTAAAAAACCAAGCCAAATTTTGATAATTAAAAAAATAGTTTTCAAAAAGTTGTTTTGTTTTTTTAATTTGACTAAGAATTCGATTATTGTACTTAAAAAATATGCAAATTATTCTAAAAAATGTGGATGAAATAGACTTAATTTTCAAAAAAACAAGATGGTTATCAAACAGGACCTAAATATTTACTAATATAGATTTTTAATTATGATTTGTTGATTGGAAGTTATTAGAGCGCAATGAGGTTAATGAGTAATTTATCTCTAAATCGTGATCATTGTAGTTTGAGGTTTTCCAAACATATTTGAAATTGAAGATTGATTATATGGTAAGAAACAACAAAATTCATTATAAATCCCTCAAAATCCCAAAGTTCCAAACGTAACATTAGTAAAATATCTTATCATTCAAAGTTTTGGCTAATTATTTTCTCCCTAATTACTTATCTCATTAACTACATTTCCATCACTCATTTACATTCCTCAAATTTATCTCTCGCACTCATTTATATTCATACTTTCCTTCTCAATCTCAATAAATATTTACTCTCTCCCAACCCATGAAATCCCTCTCTCTCTAAATTCTTAGTATAAGTAATCTTCTCATATTCTTTCCTCCATGCTTATATATTTTCCTTTGTTTTTTTACGTATTCACGAGTCACGGATAAAAGATAGGTAAATCATAATTCGAGCAAAAGTAGTTATGAAATCTTCAATTTCAAGAATTAATAAACAATCATTATTATTAGATCAATAAGATCGTCAAGAGAAATAGTGGTGAAAGACACGCATTACTTAAAAAATATATTTTCAAATTGGAGATTTGTTTTATTTTTGTAAAATTGAAGCTTATGTTACCTACGATAGATGACTTAGAGGAGATTTGTTTTGTTTTGGAAAAACAATATTGATAGAATGAATGGTGCTTCCTTTTTGTATTTAATTGCCGATACATTTTAAATTTAATTATCTATTTTATTATATTTTCATTTATTATATTCGTTTCTTTTTCATTTGCATTTCTCTCTCTTAATAATATTTTCAAGATCCCACCTTTCTCTATCTCGAAAGACCATATCTCACTTTTTTTTTTTTTTTTTAATAAAAAAAAGAGACTTTTAATAGTAAATATTTATTATAAAAAGATATAGAAATACAGTTAAATTATATAAAGTTTTTTTTCCCAACCCATTCTTATCTGTCTCATTCATTGTCTTTTCTGTATTTTTATTTTGGTATCGTAACATTTCAAATTTTAACGGTCTTCAATTTCGTGAGAACTAAATTTATTTTTAAAAAAGTTATATTAGACACAAATCATAATTTTGATTTAATATAACTATATTGAAAATAAATTCATCTTAAAAACAAATCATCCTTAAATCTCTGTCATTCCAATTTTCACCAATAGTTTAATTAAATTTAATAATCAATTTACTTACCAGTCATTTTTTAGTTCTCCACATCTAAAACTATTTAATACCTACATGTATTAAAAGTGTATAATTATTACTTTCTGATAATTTATAATTATTAATAATCATACATAATTTTAAAATAATACTATAAAGTTTAATGTTAGAAAAAAAAATGTGCTAACACATGTGAAAAAAGAAAAGAAGACTAATAAAATAAAAAAAAAAGGGCTAAAAACTCTACACACACATACCCACATCAACAAAAAACATGATCTTTAAAAAAAAAGAGTAATGACATTTTAAAATCATAATTGAATCTTTGAAATATTAAAAGAATGCATTATCCTTATATAAGTTACTTAATAATAAAATAATATTTTAAATTTTTTTAATTAAAAAGAATATTTCTTAAATTGTAAAAACCATTCTCACTATTAATTAAGAACTATTAGTGAGCACATTTTATGTACTTAGTTAAATACAATTATGAATATTGATAAATGAAAGAATAAATAAAATGGTAAGATATGAAACATTATTTTACATGGTAGAGTATGAACAACTGTATATTCTATTTATTTTAGAGAAATTAAGGACACTTCTCATGTATTGGATCAAGTACATCTTAAAGTTTTTCTCAATGCTATGATTATTTTTTAGTTATTATATAATTCATGTTTTTAATCAACATAGTTGGCACCCTTCATATGAAATGACATAACTCGAAAAGATAACATATCATTTTTCGCTGCATATACATTAAAAAAAAAAAAAAAAATCCGTGTATTGTCGAGTAATAATAAATATTAAAGAAAAAAATGGAGACTTATTGCACATGAAGCTTAATGCCCTTCAGGCCTTCCTCCAACAATAGCAAAACAAAGCTTGTGATTGTCAATATGTCGGAACATCCAAACACTGACATATTCACCAGCTTCTGTCAAATTATTGGTCTTGTAAAACGCCTTCCAACTTTTAGTAAGCACATAAAGTTTAGAAGACCAAACCTTGAACGTCATGTTGTATTGTCTCCCTTGACTATCATAAACTATAACATCAATTCCCTGAATCAAGTCCTCATCATCATTCAACATCGGAACCAAGTGACAATTCACAAATTCCTTTTGAAGTGTCAATTGCCCTAAATCATCTTTTAGGTCGCTTTTCGTTAATTGCTTCACAAACGGTTGACTGTACTCTCCAATTATGTTTTCGATCACTGCCACCGGTGGAATTCTATCCCGAGCTCCACCAACCACCACCATCACATTTTCATTGTTGTTGTTAGGTGGAGCTTCGTTGTTGATTGGAGGAGGTTGTTCATTGACTATGGGAGTAGAAGTTAAACTTGGAAATTGATTTTCGAAACCATATATCGGCTCCAAAGATTCAAATGGTTTCATGCTTCTACTCTTCATGTCGCAAATAATCAAAGCTGTTTCGTAGACATCCTTGTCAACTATTTTGTTATTGTAGGTGTAGCGTACCTTAACCATAATGGGAATCAACAATATTTTTTGAAAAAATATTAAGAACGTATATAAAAAAAAAGAAGTAAAATTCATTATTTTTGGGGAAAAAAACAATTCAACATACACATATATATGTAACGATTGGAAAGATCACTCAAAGTATTCAACCTTTTATAAAAAACATCGTTTCTTGTCAATTGTTTGAATGATTTATATAAGTGTCATCTTGATCAAGACCAATATCGAGGCCAAAACGATAGTTTTAACATTTTTTTGCATGTTCAAATCAACAATTATGTATTTTTTATCGGTCAATTTCAATTAGGATGATGACTAATATTTTAAATCAATGAAATTGAGGGGATTTTAATTGTGAACAAAAGTCGATAAGAACAGGAAATAAAATTGAAGCCAAAAGGAAAAAAAATTTTAGAAGATTTTATTTATTTATTTATTTTAAAGCAGAAGAATAAACTAAGCGAAATCAACATATTAAGGCTCAGAATAATAGACAAAAACACAAAGAATATAACAAATTTATGCAGTTCCATAAAACGGTATTTAAATGAAAACTTGATTTGCAACAATGGCGATAGTGCTGATGGGCTCAAAATTATTGTTTTTTTTTGTTTTTTTTTAATATTATAATCAA
Source organism: Benincasa hispida (assembly GCF_009727055.1). NCBI lineage: Eukaryota > Viridiplantae > Streptophyta > Magnoliopsida > Cucurbitales > Cucurbitaceae > Benincasa > Benincasa hispida. The sequence continues at coordinate 63,590,078 of NC_052359.1, forward strand.
TGAAAAATATGGATTTTAAATTTTCTTCTAAGGAGTTTCATGATTTTAGTTCAGATTTCAAAGACATTTGAATTGACTTAATAAAAAAGTGTTTTTTCAAAAAACCTATTTTTATTCACACACTTTTGATAAAAAGGGATCAAAACATACTTGAAAAGTTATTTGGAATGATTGTCAAATACTTTAATTTCTTCAAATTACTTTTAAAATTAAACCCTTATTCCAAAACACATCATTCATTCTCGCGGGGATTCACCATAATCCAAATATTTGGCAAGGGAGATACCACTAGAATAAGCCATTAAAACAATTGGCAAAAAATTATGCTATTATGTAGAAGATGGTAAATGATTGAAATTAAACCTGTTGTTGCCGTAGAGGGGAAAAAAATGGGTAATAGAGGGAGAAAAATATTTTTGATTTGCCACCTGAAATATACAGAGTGTAAAATTTATAAGAGAATGAGAAACTCTTTTCAATAAGGAAAAGGAAAAGAGAGCATTTTGGACAAGAGAAAGGAAAATAAATCATTTATCAAAAAGTGATGTATATGATAAAGTTTTAACATAAATTATATGTTCTCTCTCTCTCTCTCTCTCTCTCTTTTTTTTTTTAAATTATATATTTTCTCGCTAGAGTACACATCCTATATAGATAATTTCATAATTATTTTTTTTTCAAATATTTTATTTTAGAAGTTTGTTTTATATGTTTTTTTTTTTTTACTATTTCCTATCTTATTTAGTAGTAGTAATAATAATAAAAATAATAATAAATCCTAATCTAGAGGTTCAAATAAAAGAGACAATTGTTTTAAATAGTAAATCTGAAGAAAATATTTACAAATATAATAAAATTTATTGTCATTAGTGTAAGATGAAAGATATACTGATAGATATTGGTACATCTATTATGATTTAGGATAATGAAATTTTACTATATTTATAAATAAATTATTGATTTTCTCTTATTTAAAAACAACGAAAATAAAACTTTACAGGGGCTAAATTAAAACAAAGCATTGAAAGCATAGTCCAAATTTGAAAGTGGAAACTTTACTAATATTGTAAACCTTCAAATTTTATCATTTGTATTGCAAACTGCAAAACTTTTTCAAGTGTAAAGGACATTAGATTGTAGATGAGACCGATCAGACTTCCAGAACCTCCGAATGGGTCATCCGGCGTGCCGGAGATTTTCGACGGCGGGATCTACTGCGCCATCAGGAGGGCCGTCGTGATCGGGAATGGCTTCCCCGGCGCGGAGAATCAGTGTCTTGGTTTGGTCCGAGCCCTCGGCCTTTCAGGTCGGCATGCTCTTTACGTGAGTATATTGTTGTTTTCCAAATTTTTTTTTTTTGGTGGTCACCCATTACTCAAATCAAGTTCGATCGCAAACAGCCCAGTTAATTCAATCAATTTCAGAGTTCTATGGGGTCTTGTTGTTTGTTATATTTATTCTTGTTACTCTATTTTTTGTACTACTTTCACTATCTGAGATTTCTGATGGAGATTGTGTGGGACACACATTGACGAATGCATATCAAAAGTTGGGTTTGATTTTTTGTGCAAGCTTGTGTATAACTTAGCTTATTTAAACGATTCATTGACTGTAATTGATCTATTTTTGCTGTACAGCGGGTCATGAGGCCAAGGGGAGGGATCAATGAGTGGCTTCACTGGCTCCCAGTTTCTGTCCACAAGAAACTGGACTTGTTTATCAAGCAAATTTTTGGTGATTCTAGCAGAAAAGTTGAAGGGAAGAATGGAATGCCTCTGCTGGCCAAGAAAACTGGTAATACTTGCTAATTCTTTACAATTCACTTTGAGATTATGTTGAGAGTTGGTTATGAAGTGAACTGCTCATAAAAGTGGTTCTTCGAAAGTGAAGCTGATATCAGGGTTAGTACCATAGTTAGTCTCCATGTAAGTATGTGTAGTTATTGGAGGCTCTATGGGTAACCATTTGGATTTTGGTTTTTAAAATTTCTGCTTGTTTTCTCACAATTTTTTACAACGGTCATCTTTCCTAAAAAAAAAACATTTGAATCCATTGTCAAATTCTCAAGTTTTTGAAAGCTATTTCTTTAGGCGGTAATCATTTTGTGTTTGGTTTTTAACGTTTGAAAATTAAGCATGTTAATAGCCCTTCACCTCTAAATCTCTTACTTTGTTTTCTACTTTTTATCAATATTTTCAAAAATCAAGCCAAATCTTGGAAGCTAAAAAAGAGTAGTTTTTTAAAAAAACTTGTTTCTGTTTTAAAATTTGGCTAATAATTCAATTTTTTGAGTAAAGATTCAAACCATCGTAAGATATTGCGCTTAAGGAGAATAGCTCAAGCTATAAGATTCAGCTGCCCGATATTTGAAAAAAACTTAATTTTCAAAAACAAAAAACTAAAAAAGAAATAGTTACCAGATAGGCCTTAGTTTTCATACATGAACTTAAATTTTGAAAACACTCTTAAAAAGAAAATTAAAAAAAAAAACCCATATGTAGATGTAGTGTTTTTAAGCTTAATTTTAAAAAACCAAAAACCAAAAACCAAATATTATCAAACTGGTCTAGAGTAATTATCCTTTCAACTTGTAAGTAGTCGACTAATGTCTCAGGGGTCCTGTAGGTCAATGTAAGATATATGTGAACAAATTCGTTTTTTATTACAAGAAACTATAGCAATCATTTGAACTTGGTCCTTTCGTTAATGCACTTCAGATTCTGAAAGGTAATCCAAATGGAATTGGTATTTGCAGGCTTATCACATGTTTTAGAAGCTGATGCAAAGCAGATTGCAAAAGTGGCACGTGAAACATTTGATATGTATGTTATTTATGTTTTTTTCGAAATGGCTTGCTAGGAAATTTGTTGGATATCATACATTCCATGTAGATGGCCTCTAGAGGTTTTGAACCCTTTACCTATTGTAAATTCAATGTCTTTACCACCATGTCCAACTCTTGAGGTTATGACTACCGTTCCTCAAATAAAGATTTGACTCCTATGTCATATATATAATTTGACAACTATGGGATATATCCCCGGTAGGTAGGTTTTATTCAATTGAATGTTATTGATTAGCTCAAGCTAAGAAGAGAGAGTTAATATTGTAATAGTTATGATGTAGTCATGCTGTAATCTGTATGACTGTATACTTGTGTCTGGTGGTGGGTTTTCTTAAATTTTTTGTGAGGAAACTTCAAAATTTCAGATCTAATTCCTGATCATATGCAGGGCTGTCATCTAATTACTTCACTTCATGTCCTACTCTATAATTTTTCATTGTTAGGGATGGCCCATTGCTCGTAATTGCATCTGGCAGAGATACAATTTCGGTTGCTAGCTCGATTAAAAGGTTTGCTCCAGAAAATGTTTTTGTTGTCCAGGTGAAACCCTTTTCTCTATATAATCATCGTGGACTAAAGTTGTTGTCTGAGTTTTTATTTTTATCTGGAGTCTTAATCTTTTTGGGTTTATATATATATATTTATCATTAATCAGGCGTTTAAGATTTCCTAACAGCTGGCTCTACTGAAATGTTTGATTCAGATTCAACACCCGAGGTCCCGGTTAGATAGATTTGATTTGGTTATTGCTCCTCGTCATGATTATTACCCTTTGACTCCTCATGCACGACAACAGATTCCTTGGTTGCTTCGCCAGTGGATTACTCCTTGTGAACCTCCTGGAAAAAATGTGGCAAGTATCTTCGCTCTGCATATTTTCTTGATGCCATAGACCACTGAAAAGCAACGAGGACTATTGATTGTTCCATTTGTTCATCATTTGGAACCTTGATCCACAGGTTCTTACTGTAGGAGCTCTTCATCAGGCTGATTTTGCTGCACTTAGGAGTGCAGCCTCTACATGGCATAAAGAATTGGCTTCTCTTCCAAAACCACTCCTTGTGGTTAATATTGGAGGTCCATCAAGTAAGTATTTACTTCTGGTTTTGGAAAACGTGAAATTGATATTGACCATTGTAATGCACAAATCTTGCTGGGAATCTCTTTTTATTGTGTGATTTCCTTCCAAATCTAAGTTGTTCTTGTATTGATACTATTCTCACCTACCCTACTTTTGATAGATTGGCACTGCCATGCATCTATATGATCTATACAGGCAATTGTCGCTATGGCATCGATCTTGCAAAGCAGTTAGCTACTATGCTGCAAAACATTCTTTGGAGCTGTGGAAGTGTTAGGATCTCATTTTCACGTCGAACCCCGGAGAAGGTGCCCATTGATATCTGATCACTTGAATATTATTTATTTTGGATTTAATAATCATCCTGGTTTGATGTTAGGTATCCAATCTCTTGGTTGAAAAATTCAGTACCCATCCTAAAGTCTACATATGGGATGGTGAAGGTACCTCACTTGCATTGTTTTTCAGAAAACATATATATGATAATAATGTATATCATAGAAGCTTGCCTAAGATTTTTATTCATATGGTGTTACATAGGACCAAATCCGCATCTCGGGCATCTAGCATGGGCTGATGCTTTTGTAATAACAGCCGACTCAGTAAGTATGTTGAGTGAGGCTTGCAGTACTGGGTATGTTTAAAGTACAAGTTGCATTCTTGGAACTAATATGGTTCAGAACACCATTCAAATTGAACTTCTTGTTTATCTGATGTTTTTGTAATACCAAAAGGAAACCCGTTTATGTGATTGGAGCTGACCGATGCATGTGGAAGTTTGCAGACTTCCAAAAATCTCTTACCGAACGAGGAGTGGTCAGGCCGTTCACTGGTAAAGAAGATGTAAGTCTAGTCATCTTTCTTATGTTTTCAGGATTCATGCATTAAACTTCAGCCTTCATACAACTTCAACTATCTGTAACTGAATCCCCATCCCCACCCCCCCCGCCCAATAGGTATACCTGAAGAAGCCCTTCCTGATAGATTGATCTCTCGCTTAACAGATATCGGAAAGTTGGAGCTACTCTCCTCTCAACGACACTACAGAGGCTGCAAATTGGGTAAATTCTATACTCGCTACACGCGGGTGGAGAATTCATACATCGACTATATGAAACCAAGGCCTATTCCTAACAAGAGTTTCCCACACCTGCCTGGATTTTTTCCCATCTCCAGGCAGTTTTTCATGCATTCATTCATTTGGTTGCTGACCCCCTTATCCGGTTTCTTGTGTTGAGGACGAGTAACATTTCCCCCTTCCAATTTGTCCCTGGAGCATCTGAATAAACACAGCTACAAAGTTGTTTACAGGATAATCTAGCAATTGTTTTGTCCTGGATCTATGGTTACTGAAATTTATATGGAGTGGGTTATTGTTCATAGCTTGCCCATTCTAATAAGCAATGTACCCTAGTTCTAGAACTAGCTTAACATCTTTGTCATCATTGTAACTTAATGAGCTCATTAGATATAAGATTTAGTCTGTTTTCCAAGATTAAATATATGATATTTAAACTTTTTATCCTTTATTTGGCATTAAAATTATAGATTTTAGTCTTATTTTATTTCATGAATAATTTTCATATTTCTTTTATTCTCATCGCTAAACTTTCAACCATTGGTGTGTGGTTAAATGTAAGGGGTTTAAGGAATGGTTTTTACAGCTGTCCAAACCAATCCAAACTGAGTATAAATGCAAACTTGTCCTCACTCGTTTTCATCACTAGTAAAATGGTTATCTAGTTAAAGGACTTAACGAGAATGAGTTTAATCTATGGTGACCATCTATTTAAGATAATATAATTCCTTGTGATATTCATCAAAATGGTGGTTCAGTTGATTGATTAAAGACGACTTTGTAAATTTAAAAACCTACCAAACGTGGTTTATATTCAAATCAAGTAGGATTAGTGGCTTCATCAACTACTTTGCATGAAGAAAAGAAATATGAATTGCTTTTCCATTTTTTTAAAATGCAAATGAACTTCCATGTGAGTTGGTTGGTTCTAGCATGGCTGGATAAGAGAAAAACTATGGTGGTTTAGTTGATTGATTAAATAGATTTTAAGGACTTAGTTAAAGCTCTTTATTGATTATTTGATTGGTGATATTCTTTTCATTTTATTATAGTAAGCAACCATAAGTGGTGTTACATGCATTCTTTTAAATTTTGGTCAAACCAGTATTATACTTTATAAAAATTTGGTGTCATAACAAACTTTAATTAGGTGTTCTATTGTATAATAGGTCACATCTCTCTGTCTCTCTTCCCTTATGCTATGGTTTTTTTCCCAAACAAATTTTAAAAAAATCCATTGAATTGTTTGAATTACCAACTAAATTAATATTAATGATCAATTTTCTGTGTCTTGATCATTAGACTGACCGTGACGACTAAGATTTAAAGGGGTTTTCCCTTTAAAACAATATCATTATTGGTGTGAATTAATTAAGATATATACCATCGACCAAGAAGTTCGAAAATCTCTCCTACCCTCATATGTTTTGTTGAGTTTTTGTCTCCTAACTTGTCATGTCTTGTATTAATTAAGTTTCAACATAAATTAAACTTTCGATTTCATCAAATCAGAGACATATAGATTTAGTTAAATAATGATGAAATTTGTACCCTCTATCTAAATTTTGTGGATTAGCCTATTTTAATAAAAAAGTAATTAAAAAGTCTCCTTATACTGAAGGAATATAAAGTTTAAACATAATTGAGCTTAATTAAACATTATCTATAATTTTTCCTCGAAATTTTGATGTTCCAATAATATTAACTAACCCTTAGAAATTTTCAGCCTGGCCATGCATGCAACCATATATCTCCATAATCCACCTGCTCTATTATGGTAAAAGGAAAAAGAAAAAGCACTTTAATTTTAAGTCAAACAAATAAAGAACCTTCTAATTTGCAACAACTCCCCCAAGTTTCTTTCAGTTTGCTCCATTATATTTCTCAGTACATAATTAATTCCTTAAAAATAATTACACTTTTTTTTCAACCAACCTCTTCATATCTTCCTCCATTTAAAGGCCTGTTCCCAAGCTTCCATTTCTCACCATTACACAAAACCATCTAATTAAACAAATTCTTTCCCTCTTTAATTTCCCAGCTCACAATATGAAGAACTCCGGCGATTCAACCGTCATTGACGTGCCCCCGACCGCTGGCAGCAGCAAAAAGAAAGCGGTTGTTTCCACTGCTCCCCGACAAGCCGGCGGAGGGGTGAAGCGGGGGCTCGCCATCTTTGACTTCGTCCTAAGGCTTGGCGCTTTGGGCGCCGCCTTGGGGGCGGCGGCGTCCATGGGAACAAGTGATGAAACTCTCCCTTTCTTCACTCAGTTCTTCCAGTTTGAAGCTAGCTATGATGATCTCCCCACTTTTCAGTGAGTATTGATTATATAGTACAAGTAGAATTTGGCTAAGAAAATTTTAATTTAATCTCTATAATTTAATTTTATCTCGTTATATATCATACAAATAACAATTTGAAAGTTTTAGTAACAAGATAGTTTACTTATAATTTTATAATATATTCATTTTTTTTCATAGAATTAAAGATCGAAGCATTCATCTTTGAGATAGTAAATTATGTTTTTATTGATGGATGGGTCATTATATTGTTAGCTTGTTATTGGGTGGTTTAAAATATAGTTTAGGAATAAACTTTTAGGCAGGCTTAATTAAACTATCAAGACACCTTTGATTGAAATTTCTAAAACTATATGTGACGGGCGAAAATGAAATTAAGCTCATGTCATAAGTACGGTAAATTTGAAATTTGACCATTAAAAAGATCAATACTTATTTAACATGATATAATAGTATAGGAAATTCTTTGAAACCATCGTAATTATGCCATTTTTAATGGGTAGATTATAAATTAAGGATAGTTTGATAATCATTTGGTTTTTTATTCCGGGAAATTATTTAAAATGATAATACTGCTAAAAATATTTATAACTATGATATTTTATTATTGGTTCATTTTTCTATATTTGAAAACAATAATTTTTAAAGATATGTTTATAAATATCCCTTTCCATCCAAATCAAGTTTCGAAAATTAAAAGAAAAAAAAAGTTTTTAAATTGTTTTTGTTTTTAAAATAAGTTGAGTACTAATATTTTTTAATTATTATAAAAGGTAGAGAGAAAATATACTTAATTTGGAAAAATAAAAAATAAAAATCAAATAATTATAAAAAATGAGCTTAAATAATTGAATTTATTGAATGTTAAAACATTTTAAAGTCGAATGGTACTAAAGGTGAGACTTTGATGTAGATTCTTCCTCATAGCAATGGGAATTGTAGCAGGCTACCTGGTTCTCTCGCTACCATTCTCCATCGTCTGCATCGTCCGCCCGGGTGCGGTCGGAATCCGATTACTCCTCCTCATTCTCGACACCGTATAACTCCGATCAAATTCAATTTCATTATAAACATATTATTCAATAACCACTTTTAATGGATTAAGTTTGATATGAGTTTACTATATAAATATGTACATTTGCAGGTGGTTCTCACATTGGCCACGTCAGCCGCCGCCGCAGCAGCCGCCATAGTGTACCTGGCTCACGACGGCAACACCAGCACCAATTGGCTGGCGATCTGCGATCAGTTCGAAGATTTCTGCCAGAAAATTAGCGGAGCAGTGATCGGCGCTTTCATCGCCGCCGTTCTCATGATGTTCCTCATCTTGTTATCTGCTTTCGCCATCAGAAACACTCACTAAATCCCGCCGGCGGGACCGGCGGACGTTCACTGGTCCGATCTCTGTGTTTCTGTTAAATATTTCGTATTGAAGGCCTTTTGGTTGTAATTTACCTGCTTTTCCCCTCATTTCTCTCTGTGTCTTGGTTTGGTTGGTCTTGGAAAATTTGGTTAAATATTAAACTGTAATTTTGTGCTTAAATACGTTTACTCCTAATGTATGATATTTATACTAAAAATGAATATTCATCTAAAATACTGCAAAAATATCGTTTAAATCATAATTTCAAATGAACACAAAAATAGCCTAAATCAAATTAACTTAACATATAAAAACTTGTATTATGATAGTGGTTCGATTTTTCTACCTCATATATTGTCAATAATAATAATAATATCTAAGTGGTAATAATAATATAAGAAAGTTATATATTACATCTTTAATGTTTAAATATTGAGATTTGTGTTGATTTGATTCATGATTTTTCATCATTACAAATTTAATCATTTAAATATTTATATTTCTAAAAAATATTGGTCTACTAAACTCAAAATTGAAAATGAAGGATTCTTAGATGTAAATTTGAAATTTATATTTAATAGAATACTTATTATTATTATTTTTTTTTGAAATTTTCATGAACTTAACAAATAAAATATTCAATTTTTAGGGTGTTATTAGAAACAAAATTGAAAGTTTGACATATTGCTACAAACATCATAACTAAACATGTAATCTAGAAAGAGAAAACACAATTTGATATATAGTGACTGTATATATACACATGTATGATTATAATTGACTTCTTTTTCCAAAGTTAATAGTTTTTTTTTTGGTTCAATCTTTTAATAAGAGTACCAAAATTATAGTTAATAAACATAAAGATTTATTGGTTATATATTGGCATATTTAGTTGAGATTAATTAGTGATATATAGTAGAATTATACGCATTTAATTTATATACAAATTAATGATAGATTTTATTTCTAAAGTTAATTATTGACTTCTTTTTTTAATATAATTGGAAGTAGAAAAATTTTAACAAGCTTTATGATTATTAACGTAATCAATAATTATCGAATTATGCTCGATTTAATAATTTTTAGTTTATCAATTACAAGAAATACATACTTTCAATTATTTGTTCTAAAAGTGATATTTTATTTAAAATCTCTATTCTAAAAAAATGCTCTCACTATTTTTTTTTTTCAAATAATTTTTTAAAAAACAATTGTTATTGCTATCACAACATAAAAATAAATGTCAATAACTATTAATAATTTCTTATTTTGATTAAAAATCTGAGAAATTTATTTTCTTTTTCCTCTTTTCCCTCTAAGCATATTTGATTAAAGGAGGTTTTCAAAACTAAAAAAATATATATGAAATAGTAAAATTTAATATATTTAATCTTTCATTAATTTTGATTGATGTTAGACTTCTATTGAGATCAGTATCTATCGATATATATATATACTGTCTCTTATACACATCTAGATGTGTATAAGAGACAGCTTGTAAGTCGTGACGATGGCCGATTCCGTGTTAGGGTTCCAAGTAAATTTCGGCCTTCACAATTTGGGTTCGGCCCAGAATACGGCAGAATTGTGCTTTGAATCTTTTATAAAACTACCGGTCGCCATCGCTACTCCAGTCTGTCAAACCCCGGCCGCCGTTCTTTCCCCCGCTCTCTCGACTCGAAGATGAAGGCATAGTACCACTCTGATACTACTACAATGGAGGCGATCAGAAAAGCGATGGCAATATCTTCCAATCGTTGTGTTCTTCCCTCTCTATTTACTCTGCCGTCTCGTCTCGTCTCTTTCAGAGGCATAGCTTCGAAGCTTTTTGTTGGTGGTAAGCTCAACGTTCTTCCTCTTTACTTCTCTGTTCATTTTCCGATTCACTATATCTACTTACTGTTTCATTCTACGTTTTGAAATTGAAATCACACTTTTTTGCGTTTTGTTGCGATTTTTCTTTCTGTGCTGATTAACTGTTCAACGGTTACTGTGACTTGAGCTAACTGTGTATGTTTGAACTAAGGTCTCTGTTATGACCGTATGTTAAGTTTTTTGAAGTATAAACTTTGTTTTAATCTTACAAGTGAAAGTACGACTATCTGAATGTTAGCTTCTGTGTTAATTTACTTGAGGAAACCACGATCGTGGAAAATTCTGGAGAGAACTTCTGGTAGTGATATTCATTTCGTAATTGATATCTGTTGTATGTATTGTAAAGGATAAACATCTAATAGATATGCATACTTTCTGCCAATGTTGATGTTAAAAACCAAAATGATGGATAGATATGAAAGGACTATACAGGATTATACAGGATTTGTAAAACGTTTCATCCTTGATCTTAGGTCGCATTTACTTATGGCGAGGAAAAAAAAAATAGCAGAACTTGTACATTCAGCGTCTCCCGCCAAGGGAAACACCAGGAAAAGAAAAAAAAAACAGGTCTAGGAAAACCTGGACTCTAGTAAGATTTCTTTAACTAAATTAGGAGTCTTGGTGTCCGCAAGCACCAAGCTGACTTTTGAGAGATCTTCCTCTTCACCATTCAACACGTTTCTTTTTTCCACTACAAATGGCCTAAAAGATGGGCAAGTTCCTAAACTCCAAGCCCATGGCATAATGTAATGTATTGTAACTTCATCATCCTCTAAGAGTGAAGTGTGGCATGTCTTCAATTCTTTTACTTGAATGGTTACTTCCAAACCATCTTTACCTCTATCAAATTTTTAATAGATTTATCTTTAGCAATTATACTAAACTGATTCATCATTTGCTGTACATAGCATCCATGATCAGTTTAAAGCTATCGACCCTAGCCATGGAGAGGTTGGAAATGAAGGAAGTTTTCATTACTTTAATTCTAGTGCCTTCTCTTGAAATACTTTTTAGGTTGTTCAAATATGTTTAGGCATGCTGCCCACCTACAAATTATAGAGTTATATAAAAAAATTTGAGGTAATGTGGTTAGTGCATTTTTTCATCCTGTAATGGTATTCCCTTTTGACCTGAGAACAAGTTCTTTGACTTCGAATTTATGTTTAAGTGAGGTTTTCGACAACCTTACCTGTTCTTTAGGTCGAACAACCATGTCCATGAGTTCTAATATGGGGTTTCCGAAGGGGAATGGGCTTCTTGAAGTGGGCTTTGCAGGAATGGTCCTGCCCTGACGTCTTCCTAGTGAATCTTGGCTTCTGCTTTGGCCTTACAGAATCTGGTAACCTAATGGACATTGGGAATCTGGGTGCAGGGAGTTGAAGAAGGAGGCATTTCTTGGAAGAGAGTAAAATAGGAATTTTACGATAGCGAACATGGATTTTTCTGGTTCATGATGTCTAAGAGGGGTTCTAAGGATGTTGAGGGTTCTTGAGGAGTAGGGTTTAGCCCATTTTAATGATTCTATCTTGGGATTTATAAATTTTATTTTACCTTCATTCTTAAAAATATTTTTTATTATATTATTAATTTTATCTCTAGGTTTCTTATAATATTGGCTCTTTGTTTGGGCTTGCGTTTTTATATGATCCTTGGTTTTGTTCTTTCATTTAACTTAATGGAAATTAGTTCCTTTTAGAACTCAAGGACACGATTGTACAACCTATAGAACAAATTCTGTTCAAGTAAGGTCGTAATGGAAATTAGTTCTTCTGGGGGAAAAATAAGATAGTGGTGGACTTGTCGCAGGACCACGGTCCATTTGCTTAGAGTTAGAGTCTTTTGTTTTTTAATCCTGAACATGGAAGAGAACATGTTTTTTTCCTGAAGTTTCAATCGTTGATTTCTCCCCTAATCTGCAAATTTATCTCGATAATTCATTGAAAGCTTGAGTATTCACATTCTTGTGTCAGAGAATGTGTTTCTTATCAAAATAACATTATTGTGTCATAGAAATTTCCCCACTAATGATACCTCTTTTGAGTTTGCTACAATTTCTTCAAAGACTATCATGGCTTGTTTCCTTTTTCCATGAGCCTGAACTCCCTAAATCTTTCTGCAATTGTATTGGAAAGACCTACTTTGCTTGCCATTGCTCATTGTACTTGATCACTAAAGTCGACCATAAATTCCCCGAAAAAGCTATAAAGGTGGAAGCTCCCTTAAATTCTCATAAGAAGAAAACCAATAGAGGCCTAGAGTGCATATGCAGCTTTAGCTTTACAAATCTAGGATGTGTAGGGTTCTTAAGCTTAACCTTGATTGTGAATTGCGATAATTGTTATTGTGTGTGTGTGTGTGTGTTTTGAGGAAACTTTTAGTGTGTTTTTGCCACATCGACTTGTTCTATAATAGGACTTGTGGATTTTGAGGAACTCAGCCAATATTTATCCCTCTCTCATTGTTAACCTTTGATCTCAAGCTTGTCACATTGATTAATAGAATTGATTACTATGCTTGAAAAGAAAACAGAATCATTTGTCGACGACAATGGTCTTGAGACTTTTGCTCTTGATTTTATCAGTCAATTCATATGACAATACCTTATTCCATATTGAGATCCTCTTTCTGGAATATTTTTGTACAGGACTCTCATTTTACACTACTGACAAGGGACTGTCAGAAGCTTTTTCTCAGTATGGTCAGGTTGTTGAAGGTGACTTCCATTTGAGATACTTTAGCTTTCACGTCTAACCTTGACAATTTAGTTTCATGGAGTATAACACAAATTTTCCAACTCCAGCTAAAGTTGTGATGGATAGAGTCTCTGATAAGTCAAAGGGATTCGGATTTGTCACCTTTGCATCCGAAGACGAAGCTCATACAGCACTGACAGAGATGAATGGAAAGGTCTGTACTTTCCTCGACCAGTACTTTTACATCTTAGAAATTAAGTCTAATGGTTATTTGCTGCAGCCTTTGAACGGAAGGGTTATCTTTGTGGACTATGCAAAACCAACATCCAAATTTCGTAGCGGAATTCCTATAGCGAGAGGACCTCCTGAGGAGAAAACTGATGAATGATTGCTCATAAAATTTTATGTTCCGTCATTTCTCAAAAAGAAATTAGCTGAAAAGGAAGGGAACAATCCTTGTAGCTGTGCATGAAAAGTGTGATTCAGACATGTTCTTTCAGCACTTTCCTTCATGCCAGAGACGTGTTAAAAGCCTCAGGAAAAAGAGGCCAGCATGCAGGAATACTTAAAATTCGTCCAAATTAGATTAACAGGTTGATTTTTTTCTTTAAAATATTTTAAATTTTCTTCTTATTGGTTAAGTAGTACCCTATTAACTATGGCCAAACTTACGTTCGGACGTTTGTCCATATATTTTCTTATTTTGCAGATTGCCATATTGTGAATGCAATCTTTCTTTTTGCAGCAACTAGTCTCATGGTTAAAAATAAGGTTCAATTTTTTTTATCTTTATTTTAGTTCGGTCCCTAGACTTTCAAAATATGTATTATAGTTCTTGAACTCACAAAATAGGAAAAATTTTGGTCCTTCCTAATCTTAGTCAACCTATGTAATCAATAATATATCCATTTGTTAGATGCTTAACGCACAAATGAGGATGAAGAAAATCATAATAGTTAATTTTTCATTAGTTCAAAGACTCGAAGAAAAAGTTCAGAGATTTTGTAAGTTATGAAACTGAGTTTAGGAATAACATAGGAATTAAAGCCTTATAATATCTCTAGAAATTTTCCTTTGCTTAGTCCTTAAGAGAGGTGGAAAGTATCCATGTGACTTCACATGAGGAACAGATGGCATTTTTCTTTGTTTACAATCTTTGAGCTCGAGGGAAAGGAAAAGAGAGTCACTAATTACTGCACGTAATCACTGAGGAAAGGCGAGAGAGTTGCGATTGATCACATGCAGATGTTGTGAGAGATAGGCTTGGGGTAGCGTAAGGGAGAAAATTTCCATTGCTAAGGGAGTCTATTCTTCTATTCATTGTTTCATATGTCAGCATCCTTTCTTAAATAATACATAGTCCACCAACATTAGAAAAGCATTTATAAAGATACAACTATAGTGTGAATTAAAGGAGGATGGTACTCTTAGAAATTTTCCTAGTATAAGGCATAGGAAACTTCGATAACTATGAAGTTAGGGCTTTACCTTTTGAGCCCGTCAACCAAAACACAATGGGTGTAAGCTTGAACTATAACGATATATATGTTTTTCTCTTTGGATTATCTATGAGTGTTCAGGTCAGCTTACACTCACCTCAACTAATTTCATAGGATAACCCGTTTGATCTTATAGTATTTGAGCGTTAAAGGAAACTCGTAGGATATTAAATTTTAGGTGAGTGGTCACAATTGATTGAACTCGTGACTTTTTAGCCCATCATTAGGGTCATGCTTTCTAATTTACAACTAGGTCAACCCATGATGGTTTTATTGATATATGTGTTTATAATCTCTAATTTGGAGATGGTTGTTAGGTTTAGGGTAGATAGGTCAACCCATGATGGTTTTATTGATATATGTGCTTATAATCTCTAATTTGGAGATGGGTGTTATGTTTAGGGTAGAGCGGTCAAGTTGTGTAGAAATTGTTCAAGGAGGCCGAAACAAGCGTGGGGGGCCATAGAAGTCAATATAATTAGTAAAAGATTGGGACGAAACATGTTTGAAGTCATGGTCTTAATAGTTTACAATTTTTTGACAACGAAATGTAGATATTTGTTATTAAATATGTAAATAGTAGTTCAGGTATAGAAAAGCTGACTATGTGATGTTCTAGTTGTACATGAATTTGGGATGCATGGATTGACTTCGCATTTAATTTTACTGTTTTCTTTATCTGTGATATAAATTAGACAACATTACAAATGTTATTTTTGAACTTTAAAGTTGAGTCTATTTATTCAATGTATAAAAAGTTGTTAATAAGTTTATTAATTTTTTCTGTCGCACTTATTTAGTATCCATACACTTGAAATGTTTTATAAGATCTTAAGCTTCTCCGTAGAGTAGTAGATCTAGAATTGTTGTTTATGGGGCTTTATATAAAATATTTTTAAAAATTATTTACAAGTAATTAAAAATGTAAATAAATTGAACCATTAATGCAATACATCACAATTGTCTTGTGGCTAATCTAGAAATTTAATATGGAGGTATACCTTAGTATAAAATTAAACACATTAATGTATAGACGTTAGTAACTAATGTTTTTCTTTTCATTTTTTTTATTAACAATAAATGAAATAAAATATAAAATTTTAATTATTTACTATACATTTTAAAAAACGTTTTAATTCATAAAATATTTATTTTAAATATAAAATCAAGTTTTGTATATTTTCATAACATAGAAATAATGAATTTGTTAAATTGGATAACAAAATTTAGAAATATAAGCAAAATTGTAAGACGAGTAACTATTTGATTTTTTTGAAAATTAAACTTATTTTCTCTCAATTTCTTATAATAATTTGTATCAAGTAAAAGTTGAATTTTTAGCTAAATTTTAAATTTCAGAAATAAGTTTTTTGAAAACTATTTTTTTAGTTTTAAAAATTTGTCTTAGTTAGATACCAAATTTAAAAAATTTAGACGTAAGAAGTTTTTATATACTTAATTTTAAAAAATTAAAAATAAAAATCAAGGCCTTATGTGGTAATTATTTTATTTTTGAAAATTTAGTCTATAGATATTCCTTTCACCTTCAAATTTCTTTTTACCAATGGTTTAAAAATCAAGTTAGAATTTAAAAGCTAAAGAAAAAATAGCTTTTCAGAAATTGTTTTTTGGAATGTAGTTAAGAATTCAACTATTGTACTTAAGAAAAATGCAAATCAATCTAAGAAATAGAGAGGAAATAAATTTAATTTTTTAAAATAAAAAAGAAACAATTATCAAATGATGTCCAAATAATTACCCAAGGATACCTAAATAAATTGGGTTAATTTTCCCCCATTCTTTTCTTCTTTGTTCTTTCTTCTTTTTGGAAAGATTTCAAGTAGATTTAGATGTTGATAACTTAAATGATAAATTGACGAAATTAATGACAAAATTTTATTAGATAAAAAAGGTTTGATTTTTTTAGATATAAAAGTCCCCACAGTGAAACTTTTGAAGTGGTTGGAAAATTATGTTTGTAAATTTTTTCTTCCATGTTTAACCATTGAATTGATAGTTTGGCACTAAGCCAAATGCTCGTCTTATCAAGGAACTGGGTCATTTCAACATCCCTTTTTCTTTTCTTTATACATTATTTTAATGAAACTTTGTTGAAAAATTAATTACTTCTACTAATTTTGGACATTTACTTCGAATTAGCACAATGACCTACGTGTATTTATTTAGCTACTTATTTTATTTTTAACAATGCCATTTCTTAAAGGTCAAGTAACACTTAACATCTCCTTCTAAAATAATAATATTAATTATAAAGAGTAAAAAAGGATCA
The DNA here is from genome assembly GCF_009727055.1 of Benincasa hispida. Lineage (NCBI taxonomy): Eukaryota > Viridiplantae > Streptophyta > Magnoliopsida > Cucurbitales > Cucurbitaceae > Benincasa > Benincasa hispida. The sequence goes on from NC_052359.1 coordinate 63,607,106, forward strand.
AATATTATTTATGGTTAAATCACTATTGTATCTATATAATCTATAAATTAATTCATAAGAGTGTGTTTAGTGAACTCCCCTCATTGTTTGGTCCAACGAATTGATAGGTCTCACTGCTAAAGTGAATATGACATTGCCAAAGCGTGGATAGTTCATACATCGGATTAGTGACCACGAAATCTGTATTTTGAATTTTCCTATCCCCAAGCAATTGTACTAAATATTTGATAAAACATTTAAATCTTTAAACTTCCACTTGTTGAACTAAACAAAAACTTTAGTGATGACATTATTTTATTTTATAATCTTAAATATCACATAAAATATATCTTTACAATTATGAAGATGGAGATTTAAGTTTTTTTTTCCGTCATATTTTATTTTATAGTCTTAAATATCACATAAACAGAAATATTGTTTATTTTTTGAATTATATTTTATAGTTTTTCATCTAAAGAAAAACCAAAGACATAAAGTAGCAAACCCAAAAAACCCAAAAGCCAAACACATCATATCTAAAGTCCCTTCTCTTCTCACCTTCCTTTCTTTCCTCTCATTTTTCTTCTCAAGAAACTCCTCCAACTTTATTTTCTTCCCTCTTCTTCCCATTTTACCCTCCATCGCCCTCTCCAAAATTACCAAACTATCCTTCCCATCCAAAAATGTTCCATCCATGTCCTCCACCTCCAAATTCACTTCCCTCACTTGTAAATTCCCTCCCTCCCATCCTCCGCACGTCACTGCAATCCCGCACTTCACCCACTCCGCCGCCGTCCCTCTCTCGCCGCCTAACACCGTGGCGAATTGCACCTGCACCTCCCCGCTCAGCCAGTGCCGCTGCACACTCACCGCTCGGTAACTCGACATATTCATCGCCCGCCGTCCAGCAGCGTCGATCATGATCCAGCTTAAAGTCAAATCCTCCCCTAGCTCCCGGCAAGCATTTCCGCCGCCGATTGGAAATTTAATCGGCGTTGGAATTACATCCTTAGGATCGAGCATATCGATTCGAAACGGCGAGCAACGGAACCATCCGGAAACGGTCTCTGTTTCGACGACTTTGCTGAAAATCATCTCTCCGCGGTAGTAGATGTCGACCGCGGAGATCAATTCCGGCGGAAGGTGGAGACGTCGGCGACGACGGATGTAGGTTGCCGGCGACGGAGCAGAAGAGGTGGAAGTTTCGGAATGATAAGAGAGGCGAGGGAAGGAATCGATGAAGAAAGACCGAGGACCGTCGGGAAATTCCGAAATCAGAGCGTCGAGGCGCTGCGTCGCCGTTGACGGCCAGGTGGAGTGACAGATATCCGCCCAGAGGCTTGGCTCGGAAGTGAGACGGTGAAATTCCGAAGAAGTGCAAGCGGCAGCGGCGAGGGTCGGGCCGTCGAGACGCGTCAAGATGTGAGTTCGGAGGATATCTGGATGGATGTCGGAAATAGATGTGGTAGCGCCGTCACCGGCGGCGGAGGAGAACGCCGACGGGGAAAAGGTCCGATAGGGAATCGGACTTGAAATCCAAACGGTATAAGTTTGCATTTTCTTGAAATTTTTGGGGGTTTTGATCTTTTCGAGGGAAAGATATTTATATACACAAAAAGAAATTTCCGGACCTTCTCAAAAAAAAAAAAAAAAAAAAAAAGACAAAAACTACAATTTGATTATTATTTTTATTCTTATTATTGTTAAAAAAAAAATACATGGTCTATTTCACCACGTGTCCATTTATGCATGTTTCTATGTATTTAATGGACAATTAGGGTCTTTCGAGAAAAAAAAGGACAATTAGGGTTAGATTTGGACATTTTAATTTTGGACATAAAACTTGAAAGAGAAAATTTTTGACATATTGATATCAAAAGCTCGATTTTATAATAATATCAATATTGTTGTTCATGTTGATAGATACTTTTAAAAAATTAATGGATTGTTTTTTTTAAAATATATTTTTTCGAGAGACAAAAAATATATTTAAATTAACAAAGAATTATTTCACCCTTTTTAAATAATTAAAAATATGGACCAATTGCAAATACAACAATTAAGCCCAAATTATTAATAGTAAGGATGGCAATGGGGTCGGGTCGGGGCGGGGATGCGCTCCCCGTCCTTGTCTCCGTGGGGATTTTTAATCCTTGATCCCGTCCCATTTACTATTTTGGGAAGTCGGAGTCGGAGTAGGGAATCCCCGCGGAAAAATCTTCGTTTTTTTATTTTTTATTTTTATTATTTAAAATTAATTAAATTTAATATTTATATTGAAATGGTAGATTTTATATAGGAAATTAGTATTATTGTTACATAAAAACTAAACATTACATGTTTTTTTAATTATAAATTAATAAAAATTGAATTTATTATATTATATTTTAAATTAAAAAAGAAAAAAAACTGAAACAATATGTTTAATCATTATTATTATTGTTATTAGTATTATATATATATATTAAATAATTAAAAAAATCGGAGCGGGGATGGGGATCGAGTTTGGGTTCAGGGATGGGGCAGGGATCCCCTCTCCGTCCCCGATCGAGGACCCGATTTAATATCTCCGGTTTGACCTTTGTCACCAGTCAAATCGAGGATTTTCTGCCCCGATCGGGTTCGGGGACCAACGGGGATCAGACCCTGCGAGAAATTTTGCCATCCTTAATTAATAGATACAGTTCAATGCAAAAAAAATTGCAGATATAGCAAAATTTAGATAATTTATCAATGATGGACCATATTATTAGTAGAAGTCTATCAATGATAGACTGCATAATTGATAGATTTGCTATATTTGTAATTTTTTTAAAATATTATTATACACTGAATTATTATCATTAAAAATCATATCCATTGTAATTACCCTTAAAATTTATTATTGTTATTATTATTAGATTCACATAAATGATATTTTGTCAATATTTTTCTTATTTTCTATCCATTTCTAGTTGTGATATAAGGAAAATGTCGATTTATCTATTGTGCCGATGTTGAAACTCATGGACACATAGAAGTGACAGATATTAACAAAAATTTAAACCATATATATGTATAGTCTAGGAACTCAAGTTCATAGATATCCACGGTTATTGAAATTTTAAAAATAAGTCCTTTTAAGCTCAAAAACATGGAAGAGTATGACAAAATAAAGTCCTATCTCAACAACTTTAAAGTAGAAGTTTTATGTAAAGTTTACGGTATGGTTTGTTAAAGTCTTCATCTCAAACATGAGTTAAGTTTTGGAAATCAAATCTAGCTTCTAACTTTTTATTATGAACATAAAACATTTATATTTAATTATATAGGAAAAAGAGGATTTAGAGGTAAGGAATTTTATTGGAGATAAGACATGTGAAAATCAATTTGTATCATCCCTTATTTTTATCGTTTTTTAGGAACATCAATCATTATATTTTGATATTCCATAAGATTTATATATATATTTAAAAACATGTGGGGTCATTTTGCATCTCATTAACATAAAGAGTTTCTTGAAACAAAATGATAAATTTTAGATTAATCGGAATTTCGAACATCATTTTAAATTTTATACGTGATTACTTGTTATATTTAGAAAATTTTTCACATATAAAAAAAAATTTCAAATTATTTATAGAAACAAAAATATACCACTTCTATAAGGGTCTTTCAGAATTCTATCATTGATAGACTTCTATCCGTCTCTATAAAAAAATTAAATTTTGCTATTTTATTTAAATAATTATCCTTATTTTTCTATTTTTAAAAATCCTCCCATTTATTTAGGTCTCGTTTGGTAATCATTTTGTTTTTGAAAATGAAACCTATGGATACTACTTCTACTTTCAAATTTATTTCTTTGTTATCTACTTTTTACTAATGATTTAAAAAGTCAAGTCAAATTTTGAGAACTAAAAAAGTAGTTTTAAAAAAATTTATTTTTGTTTTTGGAATTTGACTAATAATTTAACTATTATACTTAAAATGATGGAAATTATTATAAAAAATATGGATAAAATAGACTTAAATTTCAAAAAGAAAAAAAAAAACAAGAAAACCAAATGATTCCAGAATGGAGCCTTATTTTTACAATATGTGAAGTAATGGAGATTTCAACATCTCTGACCTCGAGGAAATAAATACTAATTAATTTACCTAAATAGTATAATGCATGTAAGTACAAAGTTTAAAATAAGTTAGAGATATTGATTTTTTTTTTAAATGAGTATTTTAAATTTAATCCAAATTCAAAGAGAATATAAATTATAATAAAATAAGCATATTTATACTATATTTAAAAAAAATAAAATCATGAATATTGTTTTGAATAGGGAAAAATGAAAAAAACACTTTTTGATCTTAAAGTTTTATTTATGTTGCATTTGGTAGAATTCTTGGTCCATTCGCCAATTTTTCTAATAATCACCGACAGATATTTATTTATTTATTTTATTAAAAAATAAAATTAAAAAAAAAAATTAATCATTTTTCTGCCCTTCTTCCTCTCACGACTGTAACAGCCATAATTTATTTTCTTCTTCTTCTTTCCTCTTAGGGAGAAGGTTGGGAGAGGAGGGTGAAAGAAGCAAACGATTGTGAAAAAAAGATAATAAAAAAATTATTGAATTTTAATAATTAAAACATTAGCAAATTTTATTTTAATAATACAAGGCCTTACATGTTAGTTTTTCGTAAGTGATAAATGAAAAAAAATAAAAATAAAAATTGAGAGACTAAACATTATGATAAAATTTTGAAATTTGAAAATTCAAGAAACAAACCGTAACTTAAACAAAAACAAAATCTTATAGATTAAAAGTGTCATTTTTGACTTTAAATAAGTACTAACTTTATGCTTTTTAGAACTTTTAGGTATTTTTATGTCACATTGGCAAAATAGGTATTGCCACGTGATTGAGATAGTGTGAAGTAGTCGATGTCCTTAAAAAGAGATTAAAAATTGTAGAACAAAGAAAAAAGATCCAAAGAAAAAGTTGTCACCAATAATTTTTATGAAGTGATTGGACATTGAAATAATACAATTTTTTTTTTCCTTTTAAAAAAATAAAGTAATAAAAATGATATAAAAAAAACTAAAGTTAAGTTTATGAATCATATGTGTACGGGAAAGATGTTAACACTATAATATTCAATAAGAAAAACAGTAGATTTATATATATATATATATATATATATTTATATTGAATTAGAAAAATTAACGACTTAGAATTGACACATCTGAACTGCAAACTAAATTGAGTATACGATAAAGCTTCTTATAATTAATTAAAAGATGGTAAGATAGAGACATAATATAGCAATCAAATGAAATAGAATTAAAAAAAAAAAAAAATAGATAAACGAGGTAAAAATGTAAAAGTAAGGAAGCAATAAAAAAAATATATTACCAAGAATTTAAATAGATAAATAAAGGAATAAGGATTAAAGATTAAAAGAAAAAAAAAATGACGTCGGGACGAGAGTGGACTGCACACTCACGTCAGTGGCATTACCACTAACACACGAAAAAAATAAAAATAAAAATAAATACTAATAATAATCTATATTATATTAAAATGGATAAAGAGAGAAGAATTTTTAACTTCCTTCTTTGCCCTTCAATTTTTTAAAATGTCTACTTTACCCTCAAACCTTTTCCATTTAGAACCTCTACAACAAGATACTTCATTCATGAAAGCAAAAATAATCTACAAATGTGCGCATATATATAACTTCCTCTATTGGGACAACAAGATTTAATCATGGAGAAATTCTCTCTAATATCCCATTTCACTCCCTAAAAAAAATCTTAATTTCATGAGACGAATAGAAGATCACTTGTGAAAATGAAAATTTTTCACGAAGTTGTCGGATCTTATGATGGACAGAGGAAGAAAATTGCCTTGTTGGAGCATGAATCTTTGGCCTGAACGTTTTCAAACAAGTAATTTTTTTTGGCAATCCTTTTGTGTGTTGTATTAAAATATTTTATTTGTTTGTTTTTTTTTTGTAAGAGTGTGTGTTTGTGTTTTTTTAGGGATTTGATTTAGGAGTTTAAGAATTTATTTACATGGAGAGATCAAGGCAATATGTTCATTGATTTTAGCAATTCATGTAAATATTCTATTTGTTTGTTTCTTTACAAATGTGTGTGTGTTTATTTTAGAGATTTGATTAAAGAGTTTATATATAAGGAGAGGTCGGCAATATGTCGATTGATTTTAGTAACTTCATTGAAACAAATGAGGATGCATACTAACTTAAAAGAATTCAAAACATTAGCTATTACTTTCTTCCTCATGGATTCGAAGATTATGTGATTTGTTTACTCAATTTTTTTTTTCTATTTTTTTTTTTAAAATTTAACTGCAATGTATATGAATATGTGATTTCATAGATTGCATGATATCCACCAAATTTGATTTAAAAAATATGAATTTAAATATAAATATTAAATTCATTTGATTTTATAGAATATATAATCTCGACCCATTTGTTTTACTCCATTTTAATTCTTTAATTTTTTTTTTTTTTTTTTGTATTTTGTATTTTGCATGTGGATAATGGGATCTTTGGCGTAAGTGTTTTTAAATAGGTAGCTTTTTCTTTAGCAATTCTTTTGGATGTTGTATTGAAATATTTTGTTTGTTTTCTTTCTTTCTTTCTTTTTTTTTTTTCTTTGGAAATAAGTGGTTTGTATTGAAATATTTTGTTTGTTTGTTTTTTTGAAAGCATGTGTGAAAGATTTCTCAAGCCTTAAGGGGAACCTAAGGTATCATTCATTGAGAAGGGAGTCCTTAAGACTTAGATAAAACCTAAGTTCTCATGTGAAAGAAGTTCACAAGTAGAAGGAAAGATATCATTAAGTAAGAAGGAGTCTTACACACTTAGGGGGAGCCTAAATATTTCAACACTAATATTCACATACTTAGGGAGAGCCTAAGTTCAGAGAGAGGAAATCGCATATCTAGGGGTAGTCTAGGTAATCAGCTAAGTCAGGTTGTATGTGTGTCACTGTAATCGTTGTTATTTTACAGATAAGTACAACGTTGTAATCACTTGACTTTTATATATTAGTGGAATATCTTTCCCTGGCACACTGCCCCTTAGACGTAGGTAGTTCATCATCGAACTGGGTTACCATCTTGATGTGTTTATCTATGATTTACTCTCTGTTGTTTTACTGTTGTCTTTGAATTTGCTAAGACATTCATTACAAGAAAAAGACGATCTTCCGACACTGAAAACCACCATCGAGAGTTCAATCGTTGAGAGATATATTATTTCCCGACGACGTACAATAGCCGTTGGGAGATATAAGTAACTCCCGACGATGTTAACACATCGTCGGGCATTTTGGTTAAATATAACTGAACTCCCGACAGGTGAATTAAACCGTCAAAAGTTGTGCACAACTCCCAACGACCGTTGTCAGGCGTCAGGAAATACACATGGGCATTGAGTTTAATATGGCTTATCTCCCGACGTGGACTGTTCATCGTTGGGAGATACTTTCACATCACATCAAATTTGAAGTTAAACATCTCCAGACGGTACATTAACTCGTTGAGAGTTAGTCTAACTCTCGACGATTACTTTATGTCATTAGAGTTAGTAATCTTAATATATCAGATCTGAAATGCCGCTTCTCACTTTCATCTCTTCTACCTCTGCCCTTGATCCGCTCCGTCGATCTGAAGTCTTTCGCTGTCGAATGCCTCCGCTCCATCGAATGCTTCCGCTATCGAACGTCTCCGCTCTGTTGAACACTTCTACCATCGAAGGCCTTCTTCAGGTAATCTCTCTCTTTCTCTTAAATTTGTCAAATCTCTCTGTTTTCATAGATGAGATGTGGATTTTTATTTAAAATTTTTATGAACTGTGATTTATGTTTTAATTTTTATGAATTATGAATTTTGTTTTGATTTTTATGAATTCACAATGGAGCGAATTTTGATGACACGTCCTTCTCCAGATTACCCTTTTAATACGAGAAGGGATCTGAAGACAGCAATTGTCAACCCTCTTATGACAACTAATGCCCAACACACTTCTGATAACTTGTATCCTTAGCACCTGTTACACCTGATTAGTAGTTTATAATCCTCTAGAAATTAACACACAGTCTCAACAATAACTTTAAACATATTTTTTTTTTTTTACTGTTAATCAGAAATATCACCATCAACATACATAACAGTTTTCATAGACCAAACCCATATGCAACATTTGTTCAACATAACTCTATCCTTTCTCCCTGACATGGACATGCAACTAAATAACAAAACATGATGAGCCACCTAAATTTCCACTCTCTGTGGGTCTGAGAAGTGACTACTGGCAGAACTGCTAGGCCTTGGGACGTCGACCACTACCTAGGGAAGAAAAGTGAGTTGGAAAGGCTAGTGAGTGACTATCTTAAACATACTTTAAATCATAAATAACGTGAACTTGATTATCAAGGAAACAATTATAAATCATAATCAGGGTTTTGAAAATGGAGTTGAAATCGTAAAACACATCATGTAAAAATCCTAAAATAAAATTTATTAACGTCATCCTGAAAACTCTGCTACTTCACTACCTAAACATGCGGTAGAGTTATTTTGCTCAATCCCTAATAACCTTAGTTGAGAGAGAGACGTTTTGCTCGATCTCATCAATGTCGATAGGATAGTCATACGTGCACGTAGAGCTGAATTGGGTCTTGATCACCTTACCATACATTCGGTGTCAAAGATTTCTAACATCACTGAAATCTGGGTACCTTACCATACCTTCGGTACTAATATTGGAGTAGGGTTTGTACAAGGCACCAAAAAATTTAAACATATAGAAACATATACAGGATACATATTTGAAATAATCATACTTCATGGTTTCATATCAATGCATAGTGCCTTGAAAAACATGGAGTATACTTAAGTTATTTCCTTGATAAATTTCATCATGCGGTAAAACATGACATGGGCTTACTGGAAAACTCATGCTGAGCTCATAAATAAATTCATCATTCAAAAACATGGATCATGCGATCAACATTCATTTTAAGGCTTTCGTTGAAGAAAATCATGGTATAACAACCTCATATAAAATGTCTATGCGTTAAAACCATTCATAAAACTAACATTGGAAAAAACATTTATTAAAATTTGTCACTCACTGTCTTAAACTACTTATCCAAGGGGTTGTATGTCTATCCTATTTGCGTTTTTCCTGAAAAGGAAAGATCCCCTGGTCAGTATACTTAGCTCCCTCTTGAGCTTAATGCATAACTTAACTTCACTGCATATTAGTAGTCATTGCATTACAACTAAGTTCGATGCATCGAACTATCTTCACCGCACCGACTATCCTTAGCCATCTTACCTTATAACTTGGTTGATAATCGAAAATCCTTCCTCGTGCTCAGGTAAGCACTGAAATTCCTTCGCAGTCTATGCGACATACTCAAAGCGCCTTCGTTGTGGATTGACTATGTTGTATGCGTCAAAACATAACCTTACTGGGTTAGCTGCTTGTTGTTCTTCATATGCAGTTGTCTGCTTATTCATCCATAACATCATTTCCCGATTCAATCTTCCAAATTTCTTAACTCAATTCCAGCATTCATAAAAACTAAACTCCCTTTTAGGAAATTACTAAAAAACATCTTGACTTTTACTTACCTTAGAATTTGAGCATTATTTTTTCCGGAATCAATTAGAAATTCCTCTAATTTTTCTTTAGCTAGTAGAAAATTCTTTAACTTTCAAAATCTCCAGATGGCAGAAACACTCCTTACTTAGACGTTAGAAAAAATTTAGCAAAACAATCTTCTTTGTTGCTAAGTCTATTTAAATTTGAGCATGCATGAAGAGTTTGCTTAATTAATTACCACCTGACATGCTTATTCTTTCATTGACGTTTACAAGGCTATCACTTGATTTACTTACTCGATAATTAAGATGAATTCCTTAGCTTAAACTTTATAGCATGGTCTTGTGGCCACCTAAGCATTCTCCCTTCAACACATGCTCTTCTGTCGCATCACTTGTTAGCTTAACCTCAACATTGATATACAAAGTTAGTTGTATAAATATTTCATACCACTTCGTTGTACTTAGCCATAACGCCCCCCTTTTTTGGACCTTTGGCCGTGTGGCGCCTCATTTGTTGTACTGAGTGTTAACTTGTTTCTACTTCACCTGAGAACTCAGTGTTCCACACTTAACATATTTTCTTGCCCTTTTTCTGATTGACCATTAATAGATTTCTCCAACTCTCTATGCGTCAACCACGTTTATAACTTGAACGCATATAGTTAGAAAACTTAAAAATCCCTTCTCTTACATTTCAGACGCATTATTCATTATGCACACTTAACTTGCTCTTTCTATCGATGTTAAAACACATCTTTAACTCATAATTAAAAGGACTTAAACTTAATTAACTAGTAAAAACAAGTTCAGAAGTTTACCTATGAATTGTGAATTGTGATTTAGATTTTTTAATCTTTATTTTTAATTTTTTGAAAAAAAAAAAGTATTGGATGTCTTGAAAGTGTTTGATGATCTGGAAATCCTATATATGGCTTGGGGAAACTTTACCATCTAAGAGTTTGAGTCTAATTTCTAATTTCTAATTTCTTAATAGATTAATTTGCCTTGTTCTTTTCCTTATTTCTCTAAAATTTATGTTTTTTTTTCTATTTAGTTATTATTTTGTAATGTTAAAATGGATTGATGCTGCTTTACTTCACTAGATATGATATTAAATGAGTTAACAAAATTTCAGAAAAAGTTTCTACTTGCATGCAATTAAATCCATATTAAATTTTCTATAAGAAATTTTGTAAGAAATGGTTCAAACAATTTTGTCGAATCATTGTATGAACTGTTTTTTTTTTTTTTTTTTTAATATATAAATTTTCAACATATGTGGGTTGATGATTCCAACCTCTAAAATTTTGGTTGATAATATGTGACTTAATTAGTTGAGTTATGATATTGATATATAAAATTTTGGTCAATAATATGTGACTTAATTAGTTGAGCTATGATATTGATTGTTTATATGTTCCCTTGCTATTATGTTTTTCAATTGATGTCGATATACTATGTCAGTAGAATATATAAAATGATATAGTGTTTGATTGTTATATGGTCTATCTCTAATAGGAGTTTCATAATTCTTGTGATAATTGTCTAAAAGTTAGACTTCAATCATATCTGTCTCTTGATTTTGTTTTCTGTAATTTGTAGTTGAGAAACACATTCATAAGTCTCTTAAAATTATATTCTTATTTCTATGAGCATATACAAGCATCCATAAGTCTCTTATAATTCTATGAGCATACAAATGAGAGAGGATCATGCAAGACAAATGGAAGAAATGAAAAAAGTGATTGAAGATATGATACGATCACAGAGAGAAGAGCATCAAATTAGGTATGATTACTTCATTATCTAGTTGGCTAATATATTGCTATACTACAGTTATGGTAGCAAAGTAGTTATGTTTTACTAGTAGCTTTATGATAATGAATTGTTGGTTATCTTATAGTTATGGTAGTCAACTGGATTTTGATGTATTTTCTAGAGTTTTTGTGTGTTTGTGGATGTTTATGAAATTTGAATGTTGTGTGGGGTGGGTTGAGATTAGTTATACTTGTTGGAGTTCAACTTGGAATTTTTTATTTGTTTTTGGAAATTTATAAATTTTAAATGCTTTGTGGAATGAGTTGAGATTGGTTATCTTTCTTTTGGAATTCAACTTGTGATTTTTGTGCGTTTGTGGAGGTTTAAGGTTGAGAATATGTAGACTTGGAAGTGTGTTGATTTTCTTTATTTTATAGGATTCTAGGATTCATCTTATAGTTTTTGTTTGTTTGTGAAAGTTTATGAATTTTGAATGTTGTGTGGGGTGGGTTGAGATTAGTTTTCAAATGAGGGGTTAAGAGTTCTTCTTACATTTAAACTTCATATATATAATAATGTTCTCTAATTAATATAATTGTAGGTAAACTACTGTTTTAGAGATGCTGTTTGGAGATGTTATTGAAAATGTCATTTGGAGATGTCGTCATACTTTCTTCTATGTATTCGTCAAGACATATTTGTTTTGTGGACCATCTTTGCCATTTTTTCTCTCTTTTTTGTAATAAAGAATACTATCAACTTTGTTTTTGTTTATTTGTATGTGAATACGTTTTTTTCTTTATGTGTTTGATTTGCTTAATAATGTTCTAAATTTTAGGTTATTCAGATCAAAATAATAAAAAAAAAAAGATTGAATAGTGCACTATTTTTCGACGAGGGCGTCAAGAGTTCTATTATTTCCCGATGACTCTTCGGGAGTTTGATTTCATAAACTGTGAATCAAACTCTTAAACTCCCGATGACAGTAATATCGTCGGGAGATCAGAGAACTCCCGACGGATAAATACATTTGTCAGGAGTAAATAAACTCCTGACGTTGTACAAGAGGCATCGGGAGTTGTCCTAACTCTCGACGGTGTGTATACACGTGTCGGGAGATTTATCCCGACCAAACTCCTGACGCCTATTTAGTCGTTAGGAGTTGATATTCCGATGCATTTTTTACCAGTTTCGATAATTTGAGCATCAGGAAAAAGATGTTTTCTTGTAGGGGTTATATAAGATAATCGTATAGCGTGCAAATAACTACTTTCCAATTAAAGATTAAAAAAAATTATAATATCTTCATGAAAATTGCATGTAGTGCGTGGATAATTCATTTTTGAATGGTTTATTCATTCAATCATGTCCAATTTACTATTTTGTTTTAATCTCATGTGGCCTCACGCCGCCATAAAAATTCTTAAATGTTATAAATTTGTTTCCACCAAAAATTGTATTTGAACATAATGGATAAAATTTTAAGTTTGGAGATAACGATGTCCTTCTTCATCGATAAAAATAGTTTCTTAAGTCTCTATTTTGACATGATTCATGTTATAACCAATATTTTTTATCTTTAATTTCTTCTCTTGAGATTAATCAATGTACATATAAACTAGTTTGGATTCTCAGAAATATAAAAAATCCCTTAATTTCTACTTTCTTTGGAAAAAAATTATTCTCTCTTGTTAAAAAAATTATCTCTTTGACATTTGAAAATAAAGTTTGGTCAAACAAAAAAAACTTATATTTTATTTATTTTGTGGAATGATGTGCATGAGTTTAAAATGTTTCACCAAATCATAATAATCACATTGAAGACTCCAAAACTTTAAGGTTCAAATTTGCAAAACGAATTAAAAATCTAAAACAATACATATTAAATCAAAACAAATTAGATTTAATCCATTATTAAAAGTCCTTAACCAAATTTTATTATTTTATTTTTGGGTACTATTTTTTGAAAGAGATGAAAAAAAGTCTTTTAGACCTAATTAAATAATGCCAATTTAAAACCATTGTGGTAGATTATCTTGAAATTATAAATATTAATAAACTAAGTTAAGATGTAGTTGTGGAGGCCATTTTCCCCCCTTAAATGGTACTAAGAAAAAAAAAAAAGTTGTTGAGACCCGTTTAATATTATTAATTAAGAATAATGTCTAGCTTATTATAAATATTATAATAATAATAGGTGTTTATTAGTGTCAATTTGATGTCCTAGAAAATCAAATGGCATTCTCGTATTATTCCTTGTGTCTTTGAACATATAATTCATATGTATGAGTACATATCCTTAATGTTCAACTAATTCCACCTCCTACTTGTCAATTCTCTTATTAATAGTGGCCATTTTATGAACTTTGTAGAATAGTGAAGATTGGTGAACAATCTAAAAGAGGGAAATAGTAGAGAATCTTGAGAAAATTTCATGATTTTCTTATTTTTTTTTATTTTCTTTACTTTATTTAAGTTATTTATTTTATATCTATATATATTCATGTTATTTTATATTCTTTTATTATTTATTTATTTTATATATTCTTTATATTTTTTAATTTAATCTCTTCAAATTCACAACACGTTGTTAACACGAGTTTCTATCATTTTTCTTGCTAAAGGTAGGTCCTAAAAGTATGTCGGTTTTTCTCTCTTCGTTATAATTAATAAATTAAATGTTGTTTTACATATTCGATATATATTACATTTTTAATATAAATATAATATTTGGTAATAGTGTTACTATCAAAAATATTATAAAATTAGAATTTGTAGCATTTGATATTAACGGTAATAATTATTTGTCATGGGTGCTTGATGCCAAAATCCACCTGGATGCCATACAGATGTGATAATCAGAAAATAATTTTTCTTCCTAAAGCTCGTCACAAATGGATAAACTTGAGGCTCCAAAATTTTAAATCAATATGTTAGAGAAGACATTTTTTCTATATTTCAGATATGCTCCTGCAATAGCAATATCGAGAGAAATATTTTAAAAGTATTATGCACTCATTTGATGTCTTCTCGTGCCTGAATGAAATAATGAGTTATTTATGAAAGAAAATATGAATCTTAGCCAACTAGGAGCAACAACATTCCCTAAAGTGAATGTTGTAAATTTTAATAATCGTGGATGAAAAATCATGAATATCGATCAACTGGAACAACAATATTCCCTGAAGTGAATACTGTAAATTTTAATAATCGTGGTCATGGTCGAGGTCGTGACCGTGGCAGAGGAAGAAATAATAATTATTTTCATGGTGATTGTTTTAATAATTCAAATTTCAAAAGAACCACACAAAATGATGATCACAAAGGAAAAATTCCACAAGATAAGAGTTCAAAAAGTGTTGAAAATAAATACTTTCGATGCAGAATGACTGGACATTGGTCATGTATTTTTCGTATGCCAAAACACTTAGTTGTGTTGGGGTTGATTCCCTATAGTCTCGTGTTCTGTAGTTTGTAAACAGTTTGTATGAACGCTTATGATGTATGATATATAACATTTTACTTCACTTCTTGATTTTGCTCAGTTATTTGTTTTATTTGCTTTACCACAAACCAATAAACCTAAAATTCCTGATTATGTAACTTAAGCATGTATGTGGTGACATATAAGTGGATCATGTCTTAAGTGATAACTAAAGTGGTCTGTAGTATATGGATATAGGAGGGAAACCTTATCCTGGTAACACTACAGATGCGGCCTGCTTTGTAGAATGATTACAAGTGTTGTGACTTGTCATAGATGGTCTGATATTGATCATTTGTGTAGGGGACATGTGAACGGGGGCATCATATACAAAGAGTTTGTATAAGACTTGACCACGAAGTGTTAACGTCTCGTTATATAACAACGTTCATGACAGAGACTTCACTTCACTAGGATTACTATAGGTAACATGACCTCAATCCTAAGTGAGTTGAGAACTCCTGTCATTGAAGGCAGTCCTTTGATTTGCATGAGTGCGAATGGCCAGGTCATCGACTCAAACCTACCACTTTGGGGATTCGTTCGATTTGGGAGCTGGGAACTCAGTTACACAAGATGGAATTCACTCCTTCCCCGAAACATGGTAAGTAGATAGATAACTCTCTTAAGGGCTGATTCCAGGACTTGAACGATGTGGTGCCACACACATTCTCTTGGCCCGAGAGGTGTTCACACATAGTTGGATTATGTTGTATTATTCATTAAAGAGATTAGTGGTACATAAGGAATGAGATGTAACTACAGGGGCAAAACCGTAAATTGGCTCAACTATACTTACGAGCATCTGTGAAGGGTCATCGTAGTCATGATTGGTTATATTCGATGGACATATGTGGTAAGAAGAGTTTAACTATTGGTCTTTAGTGGAATGCCTGGCAGTTAACGGATGGTGGATCTCGTGGCTAAAGAATTTAGTTAGCTATTCACGTACCGTTGAAGCTTCGAGCCATAGGTTCATAAGGTCCCCTTGGTAGCTTGGATAAAGTTGAGAATCAGTTTTTGGGTCAATTTGAAATGTTCAAATTGACAAGAGGGGTTTTGATTATATATGATATAATTGAACTGGTTAATTATATATGATATGATTGACTAAATGTACGAGATACATTATTTTGGAGGAAATTAGATATAAAAATGATTTATATCATGTAGAGGAGAAAATACTATAATAGATATATGATATCAAATTATAGGTTAAGAATATAATATGATTATATTCATTATTTAATTAATTAGGTGGTTATGAGATAATTGGCCGAGAATTTCTCCGAAATCGTGCGAAAGTGGGAAGATCGAATTCAGTTCTTGTAATTGAAGAATAAAATGAAAATGGTTTTCATTTTTGTAAGAGATTCGAAAATTCACTAACGGTGTGAAAAGTTTACGGTCGCTTAGCGTTAAGAGCCTATGCGATAGCGCCCATCGTCCTAAACGATCGCACACCCACGCACTAAACGACCGCTTACCTTTTCTATACGATCGTTTAGCGCGCCGAGCAAATCTAAACAATCGCTTACCATTTCTAGACGACCGCTTAGAAAAACCTACACGATCATGTACCTTTCTCTAAAGACAAGCACCCGACTATACGATAATCTTCTACTATCTCCCACTTGCTTGTTCGTTCTACACGATCGTCTTTTCCTTCTCTCTCTACCAATTTCATCAAAGTCCACCCTTTGGATTCTCACTCCGAGAATACTAAGGGCTTCGAGTGGTGGTGTCGTCCCTGGTTGATATTGGTTCGTGCACTGCCATTCATGTAGACGACCGTGGTGCTGTTAGGCGACTGTTTGCTGGATGATAAGGAGCATAGAGGAGTTCGCTTCCCCTGGACTGAGTTCGAGCAAAGATTGTCTTCATTTGGTACGTTTGCTCGATCTTTATGTATTTTATTTGTTAAAGCATGCCTATAATTAATGCAACAATGCATATTTGTATGTTAGAATGTATGTGTGATAATTCTGTCATAATGAAATCGGAAAGATCCGCATCCGCTCATGGATACTCTTGTTTAATAGTTCCTTCAAGTTAATCTCTATCAAGCATCCTTGAAGGAAAAATAGAAAAATGTGGAAGCAAATTTTGCATACCAGGATATGACATATTTGACCCATCTTATCTGACAATTTGGATGTGACGGACTTCTTAAAATCTCTTGAAGAGAAAATCGGCAGAATTGATGGAACATCAAGTGTTTTCTTTGACTTTGAAAATATCTAGATTTAATGTTGTTTTTTTTCATCTCCATGTTTTTTTCCTTCTCTTAGTAGATGTTAAATTTCGTACATTCCAAGTGTTGTTTTTCTTATTGTAAATATTTTCTTCTAATGAAGAAACCTAGATCATTTTCATATATTGGGTGACTAAAAAATGAATAAAGAAGATTTATGTCTAGTAGACAGTGCAACTACATATACAATGCTTATAAGTAGAAAATATTTTTCCAAACTGACAATACTAGAAGCAAAAGTGAATATGATATCATGTTCTGCAAACCTGACTGAAGGATTTGGAAAAGCAAATATTATTTTGCCTAGAAGAACAAAATTCACAATTGATAATGCATTATTCTCTAGTCAATCAAAGAGAAATTCTACTTAGTTTTAAAGATATACATTGCAATGGTTATCATATGAAGACTGATATGGAGTATCTTTATATCATATCTATTGTCTCATATGAAAAACGTATATTAGAGTTGCCTACTTTCTCTTTTGGATTATATTATACTCATATACGAGTAATTGAAACATATGCAATAATGAACCTGAAGTTCATGAATCTATACATATTTACAATTTAGCATGACAGATTAGGTCATCGAGGATCTATAATGATGAGAAGAATTATTGAGAATTCAAATGGGCATCCATTAAAGAGTAAGAAGATTCTTCAATCAATGAATTATCATGTGATGCTTGCTTTCAAGGCAAACTAATCATTAGACCATCACCAGTTAAGTGAGGATTGAATCACCTGCATTTTTAGAACAAATTCATGGCAATATATGTGGACCTATTAACCCACCAAGTACACCATTTAAATATTTTATTGTATTAACAGATGCATCCAACAAATGCTCGCATATGTGCTTATTATCAAGTCGAAATCTTGCATTTGCAAGATTACTTGCTCAAATATTAAGTTAAAAGCACAATTTCCTAATTATATAATTAAGACCATTTGTCTTGAGAATGCTGATGAACTTACATCCCAAGCTTTTGATAATTATTGTATGTCAATTGGGATAATTGTTGAACATCCTATTGCTCATATTCATACACAAAAAGGTTTAGTAGAATCATTCATAAAACGTTTGCAGTTAATTGCTAGACCATTGCTTATGAGAGTTAAGCTTCCTACATCTGTATGGGAACCTGCTACTTTGCATGTAGCGCCACTTGTATGCATTAGGTCAGTAGCTTATCATAAGTACTCGTCATTACAATTAGCTTACGACCATGGGCCAACTATTTTCCATATGAGAATTTTTGGATATGCAGTATATATTCCAATTGCTACACTACAACAAACTAAAATGGATCCTCAAAGGATGTTAGGAATATATGTTGGATATGATTTCCCATCAATTATTAAATATCTTGAACCCCTGAAGAGTGATGTATTTACTACATGTTTTACTGATTGTCATTCTATGAGACAAATTTTCCAACATTTGGGAGAGGCATTAAAAAGTTGGAAAAAGAAATTAAATGGATTGCATCGTTATTGTCTCATTTAGATCTTCGTACAGATCAATGTGAACTTCAAGTTCAAAAGATAATTTATTTTCAAAATATAATAAATCAATTACTAGATGCATTTATAGATGCAAAGAAAGTAATTAAGTCATATATACCAGCTGTAAATGTTCCATCGAAAATCGATGTCCCAACACAACAAATTGTCACTAATGAGTCCGGAACATGTCAAAAGCATGGTAGACCAGTGGGTTCCAAAGATAAAAATCCTCGAAAAAGAAAAATAATTAATAGTACAAAAGACTTGGTTGAGGATGTAAATATCCATGAAAAAAATTCTTGACATGACTAGTGAGGAAGGTTAAATACCTAAAGATAATAATGAGATTTCAATAAATTATGTCATGACAAGAAAATGAAGAAATCGAACACATGTAGTTATTGACAACATTTTTGCATATAATGTTGCTCTTGATATTATATCTGAAAATGAGGATTCCATACCAAAATTTGTTGAAAATGTTGACATAGAAAAGATTGGCTTCAGTGGAAAGAAGTAATCGAGACAGAATTAAACCCACATTCAGATTTTTGAACTAGTAGTCCGAACATTAGAAGGAGTCAAACCTGTGGGATACAAATGGATATTTGTGAGGAAAAGAAATGAAAATAATGTGGTCATAAGATATAAAGCAAGACTAGTTGCATAAGGTTTTTCACCGAGACCAGGTATTGATTATGAAGAGACGTATTCTCCGGTGGTGGATGCAACTACATTAAGATATTTAATTGGTTTGACTATATATGAAAATTTGAACGTGCACGTTATGGATGTAGTCACAATATATTTATATGGATATCTTGATAATGATATTTATATGAGAATCCCTGAAGGATTTAAGGTACTTGAAACATATAAATCAAATTCCCGGGAATTATATTCAATAAAGTTACTGAGATCATTATATGGATTGAAACAATAAGAAGATGTAGTACAATCGCCTCAGTGGATATTTATTGAAAGAAGTATATCAAAATAATCCAATATGTCCACATGTTTTTATAAAGAAATCATAGTAAGGATTCGTTATTATAACTGTATATGTTGACGACTTAAATATAATTAGAACTCTTGAAGAACTTTCAAAGGCAATAGAATATCTTTAGAAAAAAATTTGAGATGAAAGATCTCGGAAGAACAAAATTTTGTGTTGCCTTGCAAATTGAACATTTAGCAGATGATATATTTGTTTGTCAGTCAAATTATACAGGAAAAGTTTTGAAAAGGTTCTATATGGATAAAACACATCCATTGAACATTCTAAAGGAAGTTCGTTCACTAGACGTGAAGAAAGATATATTTCGACCTCGAGATGATAATGAAGAACTTCTTGGTCCTGAAGTACCACATCTTAGTGCAATTAGTGCACTTATGTATCTTGCTAATAATACAAAACCAAATATTGCATTTTCAGTAAATCTATTAGCAAGATATAGTTCTTCTCCAATAAAATGATAATGGAACAAAATTAAGCATATACTTCGTTATCTCTAAGGAACGATAGACATGGGTTTGTTTTATTCAAATAAATCAAAATTTGATCTAGTTGGTTATGTAAATTATGTATATTTATCTGATCCACACAAATCTAGATCTCAAACAGGTTATTTGTTCACATGTGGAGGAACTACTATATCATGGCGATTGGTGAAACAGATCATAACAACCACTTCCTCAAATCATGCTGAAATTCTTGCAATTCATGAGCCTAGTTGAGAATGTGTATAGCTAAGATCAATGACTTAACACATTTGTAGAACACATGGATTGTCTTGTAGTAAAAATCTTCCAACGATATTATATGAAGACAACAAAACATGCGTATCCCAAATCAAAAGAGGATATATTAAAAAAGATAAACTAAAACATACTTCACCAAAGCTTTTCTACACTCATGATCTTGAAGAAAATGGTGACATTATTGTACAACAATTTTGTTTGAATGATAACCTAGTAGACTTATTTACAAAATCATTACCAACCGCAACCTTTGAAATTGATGCACAACATTAGAATGCAGTGACTGAGAGATCTTAAGTGATGTTTTCATGAGGGGGAATAAATATATTGTATTCTTTTAGGAGTATATATTATATGAAATATGTACTATTTTTCCTTCACTAGAGTTTTTTCTAGTAAGGTTTTGATAATACATATTTCATATATATAATGGACATTTAAGGGGAAGTATTATAAATATTATAATAATAATAGAGCCCATTAATGTCAAGGCTTGGTGTCTTAGAAGACCAAATGACATTCTCCTACTATCTCACGCTTCTTCGGTGGTACTTCAATATTTTCATTACATTCGTCGGTCTCAAAACATATTGCTTGATAACTTAATTGGTGATATGGTGAAGACTTATTTTTATTTTTTTAGACGAGCCCATTCTTGAGGTTGCTTCTTGATCTTTGGGCAGGACAAGAATTTGGTTGTTCCTTCCCTTGTTTTTTAATGTTATGTTCTTCTAAAAAAAATAAATAAGTTGACCATATCTAATTTTGTTAAGAATATCTAAAATTTATCACATTTTTTAGTACAAGTATGATTCATTATTTAATAATAACAACAATAATTATAATATAATGTAATGATAGAGTTTTCTAGTCAATTTTTGAGAGAATATTATATGTCCAACATATCTTATAACTATTTGAATATTATAATTAATTAAATACCATAAATGTTAGGTTTCAATCATTTTCGATTGCCTCATGACTACTCCACCAACCATATCATTTTGAATATTTGAAAAAAAGTCTCACTTCCATTTTCAAACTTATTTATTTATTATAATCTTAATTGAAATCCTACTTACAAAATTAATTATAATCAAATTCAATCAAAATTAAACCTTGAAGATGGTATAAAATTAAAACGTTTAGGATAAATAGTAAAAATACTTTAGATGACAATTATAGTTATATTCTCAATCCTTTAATTATAAGAATTGAATTTTGAAACTCATTCAAGTATTAAAATTGAACTCTCAAACTTATGTAATTGTAAAAGTTGTAACAATTATATAAGTCTGAGTTTTAATTTTTATCATTTGAGTCTGAAACTATTACAAGTTTGAGGGTTTAATTTTAACATTTATAGAAGTTTGAGGGCCCAATTTTTACCATTGAAAGTTTGAGGGTGTAATTGCAACTACTACTATACTTCAAAAGTGGTTTTTGCAAATTACTCAGACATTTATTAAAAAAAAATAATTATTATATTATATATTTATCATTGTATATTCAACATTTTTTAAAATGTTGAATATTGGGTTAAATAGTTCATCAACTTTTTTTAAAAAAAATTAAATTATGTTTTTTTTTAATTATTATTTAGAAAGAAACTTCAGATCCTTTTTATCACATTTTCATTTCTCGTTTCTCGTTTTTTATTTCGTGTTTGTTGTTTGTTGATTCCTTTTTTAGTCTTATTTTTTAGGAACTAGAAATAAAAATATGTTTAGTAACTATTTTTATTTTTTTTCCAACGAGAACAAAAACTTATTTGATAATTATTTCTTACTTCTCATTTCTTATATTTTCCTCCTAACATAATTTTCTCTTATTTTATAGTATAAATATAATTTAATTATGTAAAAATAAAAAAAAATATATAATATGTATTAAAATATAAAAAATAATTATAAAACATTTACAATATTAAATACACATAAGTTCCGATGTCAAATTAATAACTATAATACAATTGTTTCTATCATTTATATGTTGTTAAAATATGATTCGCAATAATTATTCTCACTCATTTGTCTTAAATAATGTTGACTCAAATTCTAATTAATTATATTATTATGTAAATGTCGTTGATGTAAAATATTAAAGTGAACCTAAATGAATGTTTTAATAAATAAAATTTATATATTATAAAATTCTAACCGATTTTCAATGTACTAAAAATAATAAATTTTAATTTAAAACAATATATAAACATGCATATTTCAAAACTAAAAATTAAAAAGATAACTAAAATAGTTATTGAAAATTTGAAATTTGAAAATCAAAATAATATATCAAACTAAATATTGAAAATTTTTAAAAAATATAAATATGGAAAAAATAATTAAAAATAAAAGAAAGAAAGAAAGAAATACAAAAAAAAAATATAACCAAAAGAAAGAAAATTAAAACAAGAAAAATGAAAAAAAAGAATTTTTGATATGGGAATCAAACCCGAGACCATGATGGTCATGGTCCTAGAGAAGATAAGGTGCACCTCTTTGCCACTCTACCAAGTCATAAAATAAAAACTAAATTGGGAATTAAAATTTGATTCCATTTTCATAAACATTTTATAAATTTAAGAAACAAGAAATAGAAACAGAACAAATTTGTTTGTTAAAAAATGAGAACAAGAAATAAAAACATTATCAAACGAACCATTTTTTTCATCCTTTTTAAGATTGAATGATATGTGAAATCAAAATTTGAACCTTCAACATCTTAGAAATATAATGTACTAATAGTTGAATTATTTACCGAATTGGTGGAATATTGATTTGGTACTCTATTATTTAAAATTTTGATGAATTTAGAGCAATATAAAAACAATTAAACAATTTTAAAATATTTGATGCTATTACATAGTCCAACTAGGCTAGTACAAACTCTATTTTAAACCCATTTGGTGATATGATTTATGGTCTCAAATTTAATTTAAATCTTAGTTGATATTATTACAATTAATAAAGCTAAAGAAAAACAAGACTTTTAAGCATTTAAAAATCAAATAAAGTCGATTCAAAAAACACTGCCAATATATATATATATATATATAATTTAACATAGTTTAAATAATACTAATTTGTTCTTTATATTTTAGATTTTGATTAATTTTGGTCTCTATATTTTTAATTTTGATTCCTATACTTTTAAAATATTTATTTTGGTGATTATACTTTAAAGTTCATTTTAGTCCTTATACCTTCAAAAAGTGACTATTTTGATCCTTTCATGTTTATTTCTATTTCATTTTAAGGAATAAATGTAGTCTTGTTTTAAAATTCAAAGACCATAATAAACATTTTGAAAATACAAAGGCTAAAATGAATCCAATAAATTAAAAATATAGAAATCGAAACGAATATTTTTAAAGTATATGAACCAAAATGAATAAACATTAAAAGTATAAGAACCAAAATTAATATTTTAAAGATATAACACCCAAAATAATTATTAGAGTGTAGCAAAATTTTGCATTTTAACATTCTATATGTAAAAACTTTCATTGATCTAAAAATTTATATTTTCCTTTTAATTTTAACTTTTTATATAATTTTAGCTGATATTTTTTTTAATACTTTCATTACAATTTGTCAATATTATCAAGATATTAATGTCTACCCGCAATAACAAGTACTTTTAAAATTTTGATTAAAACATTTAAAATGAAAAGAAAATGTAAGATTTGAATAGTGTTATTTTCTTAATCTTAAGTTTAACCAATTCTATGATTTGATTTTGAGTATTTTGGTGGTTAAATTTTATATGATTTATCAAGAGTATCTTCAAAATTACTCTTAACCAGGCCGAATGAGTATAGACTAGTAAAAATTGATAAATATTTTTTTTTCTTTAACAAAGTTTTAAATATTCATGTCTCACTTTTTGTTAAAAACTAACTTCAAAAGGTTATTTATGGCACATATTATAAAAAAGTTGACAGTCTATTTGCTTAAATAAATTCATTAGACTATTTCCTTTGGTAAATTTTACTCAAAAAGCTAATTCAAGCATAGTTCAGTGGATAAAAGACGCATCAATTATATACCCATGGTTTGATTTCCCGCTCTTACATTTGAACTAAATGAAAAAAAAAAAAAATGGAATATGTTTATTAAAATGTATAAACAAAACAAAAGAACAAATCCCTAAAATAACACAATATATAGATTTGAACAAGAGATCTTTTTAAATATAAAAAGATATTTAAAAATATTTATACTTTATAGCAAAAAATTCCAAAAGTGCTACTTCTTCCTCTGCTATGGTCACGACCTCGACCGTGATCATGACTCGACCACGATTATTAATATTCACAGTATTCACTTCATGGAATGGTGTATTCCCAGTTGGTCGAGATTCGTGATTCAATGCATGGTTATGTCCTCTCCATCATTCAATGAATGGCTATGTCCTCCGCATGAATTCTAAAGTATTGACACAATTGATATTCTGCTCGTAGGTTCTTTTCTTGTTATCTTTTATGCATTATCCTTCTGAAATTCTCTTTTGACCACTTGCTTTCTTTTACATTGAAAGGTTATCATCCATGACGATACTTATAATTCACTATATCCACTAACTAATGCCGCAGGGCTCACCTCACCTTAGTGACTTCTTCAAGGTTTGATAGTCTTAAGTTTTATTATGTGCAAACCTCTTCTCAAACATCTTTTACCGCATTCCTAAACAAGTTTGTTTTTAGCTTTTTGGCGAGGACCCTGCCAATCTCTAAATTTGGGAGTGGTAGTGGTCGGGAAAATGCGTCCATTCTAAACATTGCGGTGATTAATTAAAAAAAACCTCTTAATAAAAGCTCCACTGTCAGCGCAAGGGAGAGACCTAAGTTGATAAGAGTTAAAGTTATGAAAGGCACTTACCCGTAGTTGGATATTTCGCATGACACCTGTGTAGGTAAGCCAAAACGAAAGTAGGTGGCCAGAATCAACGCATAAGAACAACTCTCTGTCTGACGCAACCCAAATTAAGACAAGAGTTAAGTTGAATATGACACGCAACCGAAGTTGGATGCTGGTATGACACCCGTGGGGGCAAGCCAAAACGAAGAGCGTAACTAGTTTTAATGCCCCAATTCAATCATGTATCGCAAAGCTTTGAATCGTATTAAGCAAACGCATTGTAAAAAGCTAAAAGCAAAGTTGCTTGAATTGAGTAAAAAGTTTTTGAGTGGAGGCTTGCCAGAATTAAACTTAGAAAAGATCTCTTAAAAGAAGTAACTAATTTTGAGGGGAGTGCTGCTAGCCTGCTGCCAAGGTTAGAGGTGCAAGTGATTTATATTTTGAAAAGCTAGTCAACGCAAAGGAAAAGCCAGAGGGTAAAATTTGAATTCCTAAGTATAAGACATGCTTGAGGAAGCATGATTCCAAGTTTGGGGGTGTGATAGCTTGTAGAAATACAAGCTATTGTAGCATTTTGTTTAGAATTACGAGGGCTAACAAGCAGAATATACGTTAATAATACCAAAAATTCATGAGAAAAAGTGAGCTTGCGTCGACGAGCACCAAAAATCCTCACTAACCCTATATCATGTGTTATTCCACATCAAAGTGTCTATTTTCGCAGATATTGCAGGAATTGACCGCATGCGTCGATCTCAGACCGCCACAAAAGTAACCGCATGCAAAGGTTCATAAAGACTAGTTTGCCGCATGGAATATTGCGTCCACAAAGTGATAATCGTAATGGAAGATTGATCGCCAAGTGGGTGGAATGCGTTGACACTTCAAGAGTAACAAGCTTGAACGCATACCTTGGGAGTATCAACAAGATAAGGTGATGTTGACATTGCTCATACCACGACCAAGGTAGTAGTGAGTCAGAACGCAATCATCAATGTTGTTGGTGTTTGAGCTCTATAAATAGCACCTTGGATCTTCACTTTAAATCATCCGAGTTTCTGCCTTAAGGCAGATCTTTGTGATCACAAATGAGAGCATGAGCAGACAATCTTTAAGAATTCTTGACCTCCACAGCCCATTCCGAGTGACGACAGGAGTTTCATCAGAGATAGAGCTCGAGAAAGACTTCTCCTCCATCCATCCATGGCACCACTAGCAGCCTTGACGCATTTCGGATGAAAAGCAAGAGATTCTTTTCATTTAGCCTTCCATTTCTCCTCTTATCTCTGTATTGTATTATATTTTGGCTTAAGAAATTAATACAGTTTGTAATCAACGCATATCTTAATTCTTTCAACACCATCTTCATCATCATCTTCTTCTTTATCATCATCTACACTCATCATTAAGTTAAGCATCAAAGACAGTCGCATACTCAATCGTGCAGCCTAGAGATAGGACGCATATAGCAACCCACTGAGAGGTGTGCGTTGCACGAGTATAGTGAGTTAGTCCTCTTCGCTTGGTGTGAGGCCAAAGCAACGCTTGTCTATGAGCTGTCGCAATGCTTGTCTATGAGCTGACTAGCCACAACTAACTTCCCGAGAAGGTAAGTAGTGGAACACACTAAAGCAAAGTAAACCATGTTCCTAGAGATAGGCACGATCTTATACTCGACGCAACCATTCATTATAAAGATATAGGCATGTGGCTAGCCACCAAGAGGTGTGCGATGCGTTAGTGAGCTGGGATTACTCGAGCGACCTAACATAATGAACATTATTATGCGTTAACAGTGCTGCATCTTTACCAATCCTTATAGTTAAACTTCCATTGCTCAATCTATTTAGTTAGGAGTAGGAGTAGCGCATAATCCATTAACTTCTGTCTTTTTACTTTTATTCATCGCCTCAAACGTATTGCTTCACAAACATTATTGAGTTACAAGTCTCTGTGTTCGACCTCCGATCATCCTGAGAAACTTGCGTTCTCATTTGGCGAGAAAGTAAGAAAACTTATGATAGGAACGCAAGGTCATTGCATACGAGCTTAACACATATTTCATATTTTCTAGTCCAACACATGACCGTCGACGCATGGAGATTAACGCATAACACAAGACAAACATATTTATTTTCCTTTAACTGTTCCAACCAACAATGATGATGAATGAAAATCATAGTTTTTGCTTTGTCTTGACTGGATGCCGTATTTCCTTTTTTAATAGTTTCTCCAAAATTCATAGCATCCAGGTGGTTTTCGGCATTAAGCACCCATGACAAATAATTATTGCTGATAATATCAAAGGCAACAAATTCTAATTTTGTGAGATTTATCATGAGAACATATTTATATTAAAAATTTAATAGATATTAAATATGAAAAATAACATTAAATTTATTAATTATAGGTAATTTGGTCAATAGAAAATAGATTACATGAACACTAATAGGGTGTAATCTCGAGACACATGGACAACACTTTGGAAAATGGGACATACCACATTCAATAGACATTAAGCATGAGTATATAATGAGCATTTATTATCATAATATTTATAATACATACTATATTTTTTATAAGAATTGTTCCATATTATTTAATTAATGTTAAAAAAACAATATTTTGATATTATATATTTACGTCTATTTTTAAATTTTCTTAGGAAAACGTCAATTTCACTTGGATATATTAAAGTGGTTAGTTAATAATTAATATTATCTATGGTAATGACATAATCTTTTGTCTTTTTTTTCCTTCAAACCAGAGCATTCCAACGGTTCTCGTGTCATTGACATTATTTCTATATATATATTACGTCATTTAGGAGGCCTATTTGCCAGGAAACCTGAAAACAACCATCTGAAAACAATGAATTCAATCAACACTGTTAAATACCATATTTTCACACATATATTTGGTAGCTAATTCTAATTTAAACCATTATTTAAAATATATTTGATACTATATTTATAAATTATAAAATTAGTTAAATACCTCTTCACAATAAATTATTATTAATTTATTTATAAATAAATTATATATTTTTTTTTTGTATAATTATTATTTGTTATAATTTGAATATTAAATATAGATGTCCATAGATTATATATCTCCATATATTGTTTTAAAATATTTTCTCCATTATCTTTGTCATATATTTACCTTTCTATATTTTGTAAACTCTGCAAATAGCGGTCATTGAAACCTTTGAAATATACAATTGAATAAAGAACCTTTATTCTCTACTTTCTCTTCTCCCTAATTTGTTCTTTATTCTCTTGTTTTACAATATTTACAATATTATATAATTTATAATTTATTATATAATACATATTTTATTTTTTTTTTAAAAAAAATAAATTGAGTTTACAACATGAGATATTATATTTCCAAAGGTTTTTATGTTTATTTAATATATTTCTACATTTTTAAATTTAAAATTAAAATATGATACAATGAAAACATAAAAAAATATTGTTGTTTTTTACAAATTCGAAAACAATTTTTAGAAACAAAATCTGAATTTTCTGCCAAACACATATTTGCTAAACTCATAAATTTGAAAACATAAAACAAAATTTGAATCGCTAACAAAACAACCCTAAATTATTAAACTATCCCCAAAAGTTATCCTTATATCTTTTTAGTCCGCAATGTCTTCTCGTTCACTCTATTTTCCGGTGTGTATATATATAGAAGGTTAAATTATAAAATTGTCTTTAAATTTTGTATTTTGTGCGAAATAATCTTAAACCCTAAAAAGTTTCAAAAGTATATTTAAACTTTCACAAATAATTAAAAAATATAATTCCTGTTAGTTATGGATGGAAATCATTAGTATTTTGTTTCAAAATTAGCTCTAGTTTTCAAAAGTTTTAAAAATGGACAAAATGCAAAACCACCCTTAAAGTGTGGTGATAGTTGCAAGCACACTCTTAATCTTTTAATTTTAAAAATTGTGCTCTTAAACTTATACAGGTGTTAAAATTAGATCCTCAAACTTACAATAAATATAGAAATTAGACCCCCAAATTATTGAAGCTTATTTGAGGGTTCAATTTTTTTCATTTGAGGGTCCAATTTCTATATCTATTATAAATTTGAGGATCCAATTTTAACACACGTAAAAATTTGAGGACTCAATTTTTACAAATAAATGTTTAAAGGTATAATTTCCATTACCACCATACTTTAGGGGAGGCTTTTGTAATTTATCCTTAAAAATTAGAAAGAACTAGTATATGAACATAAATCTCAATACTTTGTTGTAAAAATACCTATAAATTTTCAAAAGTTGCATTAGTACCCTTACCTTAAAAAAAAATACATAAATAAAAAAAAAATGCTCTAAATCTACACCCACTCCTTCAATCTATGTCCGAACACTTCTATATTTTTTCTCTTTTTCTCCCCTTCTTGTTAACTGCTTGACCTTTACTTATCTCAATAATAATAAAAGAATCTCTCATTCAGTTAAAGTATATAAATTATAATAAGAAAAAAAGATTAATTGAGCACCGGTTGACCTTAGAATTAAATGTTTTTAATAAGGTTGTATGTTAGTAGTTGAGTGTGTGTTAATTGCTAAATACGTTCTTTTTATATTTGACTCTAAACGGAGATTTTGGTTCTATAATTGTGAGATTTTGTGGAATTCTATGCTTCAACGGAAAGTTTTGATTTATATTTGGTTGATGAGAAAATTGTTGTAAGAATTAGACAAATGGGAGAAAATGAGAGTATCTATATATATAAAAAGACGAGGCTACCTATATAATTTGTTTTAAAATTGGTTTTTTTCTAACTCAAGGTAACGTCAAATAAATTTATCACTATACCAACGATAGGAGCATTTTACAACCTTTTTAAAGGTTAAGACTACTAATGTAACTTTTGAAAGTTTAAGATATCTTTTAGATGAGGTATTAACGATTTTCATCCATATACTAATAATAATGGTATTTTTTAACTTTTTAAAGTTTAGGGGTATTATATATTAAAAATTTTTGAAAGTTCAATAATATTTTGAAACAAGATATTAGCAGTTTCCATCCAAAACTAACGGTAAAAGTATATTTTTAGTTTGAACAAATTAAATAATAAACTTGGTTTAAGATTTTCAATTGATTAACATTTTTTTTTTATATAATTATTCTAAAGATTTGTGGCAAGCCATGACTATTTCTATAGTTGAAAAATGCAAAATTCAAGTACAAGGTATAATTTTGTAACTAAGATCAGAGGATTTTCATAGTTACATTTAGGCATTTTTTTGGGGGCTAATTTTGAGTATTTTTTTTGGTGATTCTTTCTAATTTATTGATTCAAAGGTAGAGAGAAAAAAAAAAAGGAGGGACAAGAAGTCATTGTCTTCCTTAAAAAAAAGTATATATCTCATAATAGAAATTTAAGATTTTCTCTTTCTAATCTGTATCTTATAAGTTTCTACATTTTAAATTAAAGACCATATATAAATATAATTAGGAAGTAAAATTTTTGGGTTAGTTGATGAATATTTTGGTAATTTATTTTTTTACCAGTTATAGAGTTTCATCACTTTTTTTTTTCCCTTTTTGAAATAAAACTTCATCACCAAAAAAGTATAATATTTATTAAATTCATGGAAGATCCTTTACCTCCATACTTCTGAAAAAGAATCTCTCCTAACTTTTATTGTTCATCTCCTTTGTAAAGGAGAGATTCTTTTCTCGATATAATTGAACTAATAAAATAAATAATAATTTTAGTTATTGAACAAGAGAATGGATGTTTCCTTTTATTATATAATTCTTTGTTCTTTTCTTCGTTTAGGGAAATAACCTTCCTTTTCATTTTTTTTTTTTTTGGTCAAGAACTAAGGGGTTTTGTTTTGATTTCTTTACTAATTAAGGAGAGATGCTACTTAGTTTTGGAGGTGTATCCATTCATATGATAGTTATTTTCCAATGTTTTTAGTATTTTATTATTTTTTAAATCTAAATACATATACATATCATTTATATAATCAAATTTGAATTATGTTTATTGAATGAGAAATTTTGGACCAATCATAAATTGTCATGTCATTCATGAAAAAATTCCAAATCATCAAATTTGGGACCAATTAGGAGTTGACATGTGTCACAGATTGAAGTTGAAGACAAATTCCGATGACGTCATGTGGTTTCATCATGACCGTTGATTCAGATAAGATTAATTTGACCCAATTTGACCCAATTTGATATTATTACTTGAGTTAAATCCTACTAAGCCCAAAAAAATGGGCTGAATTTGATCCAAATGTCAAATCAAGCCCAAGTCCAACTAATCGGGAATAAAGGTCAGACCCATGGACCAACCAAGCCCAAGTTCACGAGACCCACTAGAGAACTCTATAAATAGAGGAACTCTCTTAATTTATGGAGGTCAGCAATTCTAGAGGATCTAGAGAGAATTCTCCCAATAATTAGAAGACGCCCAAACTTCGAGCTGACCACACCTGAAGGCTGAAGTCCTTTGAAATAGAAGCATTTTGGCCACACTTGAAGATTGAAGTCATTTGAAGAACAAACATTCTTCCAAGACTCAAAGCTTAAGAACATCTACACGTTCCACTTCTATACATCAAGCGTACACATTCAACTGAGAGAGAATCAAAGGATCAAGTACTAGAGATCGAACCACATCACATCAAATCAACATCAACATTAACTTAAGTTAAACTCCACGAAATAAGTTTATCCAGAAGCCTCGTGCAAACACTAATACTTCAAGAAGATCAACAAGCCCGATGTTCGATCATCCATATGTTTAGGATTCTTTTTCAAAATTTTATTTTTTCAATATGCAATGTTGAAAACTATATTCAAGAAAAGGCCTCCGAGCTAAATATATGAGAAAAGAGATTTTGCTTGTGATTGATTTTTATTTTTATTATTTATTTATTTTTGACAGGAAACAAGTGGATACTTTTCATTGATGAAATGAGAAGAGACTAACGCTCAAAAGTACAAGAACCCCATAAGGGGAAACGAGAAAGAAAAACAAGTAATAAAATAAGCGTACTACAAAATTAATTTAAGATGCTAACGTAAAAGCATTCCAATTAAGACAAATATCCTGAATATTATATCTTGCAAAGTATTTGAAGAGAGAGCATCATGAAGAGGCTTTCAGACGAGAAGAACCAAAATGATCAACCCCCAATAAAGGCTTATCATAGAAAACTCTCTGATGTGTTTATACCATAACTCTGATAATAAAGCCCTCACCGAATTAGCCTATAAAACTTTTCATTTTCATGCCACGGTTGGACCCACCAATAAATAGAACATTCTCCTTAAATGAATTGGAGAAGACCCATTGGATTGAGACAATTTCTTGGTATGTGCTAATGACTAGATATTAGATTTATTATTATTTCTTTAATAAGATACGAGGGGAACGAACCCCAGTTTATTAATGGAAAGAAAAACAGGCTAAAATTCCATTTGCCAGGATACTTTATTTGTTACTGGGCCTGAAGTATTGTTAATGTACAAGTTTTGCAACGAGTTACAAATAACTAAAAACGAGTAATTGAAAGAGGAAAATCCTGTCAGGAGCCAACAAGAGTAGTCGAAAAGAATTTTATTAACTTACTAAATCACTTATCTGATACACCTTTCAAACCCGACGCATATTTGTGGAGGCCTACATCTGAGATGACATACATTCAAGAATCTTTGGATAGTACAGTTGCATGACCATCTGATAAAATGATTATTGGTATGTTACTTTCTAAGCTTATTTATCTATATTTATTAAAAGATTTTCTATATTTATTTAATATTCACTATTGTTGGTGTATACAAAATCGTACATTGATATAGATTTTATAAATTTATGTAGGTGAATGACATCGTGCCTTACCCGAGGAAAAGAGAATCAACAATGACAGCTCAGCTACGTATTTTTGAACATTTAGTGAATTTTGAACAATTTGTATTTTGAGGGCTAACTTATGTTGTTGGTGTGGTCACTAAATACTTTATCTAGCTTGTATCATTTAGACACAACTTTATTCTAGAAAATTATTGAATATTTTATTTTGTAATGTTAATATATTAAGAATAGAAGTTATTAGTATTTATTATGTTATGAAGTATATTATGTGTGTATATTTTAATTAAAATTGAGTACTTGAGCTAAAATTTATCAAAATCTAATTAATTAAAAAATTATTTTTGAAAAAAAGTTACCTATTATAACCATGAGTTAAAGCTATAGAAAGATTTATATAGCAAAAATGAAATACTATTAAAAGGTTATTATAATATTTATAATAATTGGAAAGGATTAAATAACATTATTATATTATACAATTACAACTATAAATAATATATTATAGCGTTGGAAAAAGGCTATTATATGTTAAAGATAGCACATTATTTTAGCTATACAAACATATTATAGTTTTAATAAAAAATGCTATGAAATGTTTCTATAGCATCGTATGTAAGCTATATCTTCATACTTTATAATAGCATCCATTATCGCTTTAGAAAAACGCTATAAAAAGTCCCAGACTCTTAATAATAGGGGCTGTCAAGACTTTCGAAAAAGGCTATAAAAAGTCTATTGTAGTTTTTTTCATTAGCTATCGTATATGTTATTTCTTGTAGTGGATATAACATGCAAAATTCCAAAAATGGTATGTTACCTTTTAGACATGGAATTCATCTGTTAAAGTAACAGTGTCCTAAGACATCAAAAAGTTGAGAAAATGAAAAGAATTCCATATGCATCAGTAGTTGGGAGTCTGATGTACGTTATATTGTGTACACGTCCTGACATATGCTTTGCAGTTGGAATCGTCAGTAGGTTCCAATCTAACCCAGGCCACAGTCATTGGACAGATGTCAAAAACATTCTCAAGTATCTCAGGAGAACGAGGAACTATACGCTTGTGTATGAGCCTAAGGATTTGATCCTTATAGGTTACACTGATTTTGATTTTCAGACTAACGTAGATTCCAAGAAATCTACCTCAGGATCAGTTTTCACTCTTAACGGAGGAGCTATAGTGTAGAAAAGCATTAAACAAAATTGTATAGCTGACTCCATAATGGAAGCGGAATATATAGCTGCATGCGAAGCAGCTAAAGAAGCAGTGTGGCTGCGCAAGTTCTTGACAGATTTGGAAGTTGTTCCAAATATGCACCTGCCCCTTACTCTGTATTGTGACAATAGTGGTGCAGTTACTAATTCCAAGGAACCTAGAAGTAAAAAATGTGGAAAACATATAGAAAGAAAGTACCATCTCATCAGAGAGATTGTACACCAAGGAGATGTGATAGTCACGCAAATAACCTTAGAAGACAACCTTGTTGATCCTTTTACGAAGGCCCTCTCGGCTAAAGTGTTCGAGGGCCGCCTGGTTGGGCTAGGACTACAAGCAACATAATCTAGGGAAAGTTGGAGAATGTCAAAGGGTATTTTTTATGCCCTAGTTTATTGTATTTTTCTCTCTTTCTTCTTCTTTTTTTTTTTTTTTTTTTTAAACATTGTAAACATTACAATTGTAAAAGTATAATAGCGTGCAGCAGAGAAAAATAGAATCAATAAACACTCTAATTATACTTAATTTGAGTTTAAAACATGCTTCAAAGTAACTTTTACAGAAGAGAGTTTGTTGAACACAATACTTTTGAAGAATCCTCTTCAATACCAGCTGAGTTCCACGTGAAAGAGCTTCAATCATCAAGTAGACCACTACAAATATTTTCTCTATTATTCTCTTGCAAGAATTGTATGGTGGAAACACTAAATTGAGCTGGATGTATATAAGATATGAAGATGGTTTGGAGGGTAATTAATTTCTGCAGAGTTCTTCAAGAAAGTCTTGTAAGCATGAATCAATTATTCAATTTAGCACTTCAATTTATAGAGCTTTCATCATGCAAATTTAAAGCTTGTATGAAGGCCAACTTCTAATCCATGGAGAAAATGGATTTGAGTGAATAAGGTGTTTTACACTATAGTAGAGGTTTCCAACATTTGGAAATCTCTACTTTGAATTTATCAAATTTGGTTTTTGTTTTTGAAAAAGTTTTCTAAAACTAATTTAAAAAAAAAAAACTATTTTATTTGTATTATTAGTTTTATATAAATATATAAAATTAATTGAATTAATTTTTAAATAAAACTAATTAATTAAACTCTTTAATTAATTTAGTTAATTTAATATCTAATATTAAATTAATAAAAAACAATTCCATCATAATGAATTTAATATTGTACAATTAATATTTAAATCATATTTTAAACTTAATCGTTTCTCCAATTTCGTTTAATTTCGATAAAATTAAATATTTCAATTGTATCAAATACAATAAATAGAAACCCTAATTGAATTTGAACATTTCAAATTCTAAACCCTAATTTTAAATCTTATCAAGATTACTCAATTTACTAGTCCAAATTATGAGCTAATAGAGGGACCTTATGGACATACAGATCATGAGCTCACGACTTGTAATTAATTGGTCAAACTCTTTAAACCGAATTGATTACTATTCGTTAACTACCAAGACATTCTACTATAGCTCGATATTTGCACTCTTCTCACTGTAAATATATTTCTGTCCATTTTAACCATAATCGGTAAGTCAATCATCCCCAAGTCGTTCGTATTTACAGCTGGGTCAAAGATTACCGTTTTACCCCTGTAAATACATCTTGCTCCTTAAGCTCCCACTGATCCTCCATTGAACAATTGATTTATAGTCCAACTTATAAATAATAACTCTCTCTTCCATGAGAGGGCGGGGTCCCGTTGTTCAAGACAAGGCATCGACGCTTAAAAGAACAACCCATTTGCTAACCCTAAATCGGGTAGGAGTGAATTTCATATTGCAAAGCCATGTCCCCAACTATCTGTCATGTCTTATCCCCAAAATAGGAAGCTTATTGAGCAGTGTTGTTGGACTACTCTCACCTATGCAGATCAAAGGATGATCCCGAATAAACATGAGTTCATAGTTAGCTTAGGATTAAGATCGAGTTACCCAAGGTCATTGAGTTTGAGATAGATAGTTTTAACAGTAAATGGTTGTTATAAAGAAAAGTGACTATTTCGAGGGCTGGTCTTATGAAAACTCATTGCACCTCCACTCACATGTCTCTACATGAATGATTTTTGGATCACATCATTTGTATCAGTATACAAAAATGGGCCGCATCGAATAGTGTCACCAGGATGAGGTACCCAATCTCATCTTTATACTTATAGACCATTTTGGCTACATACTACAACTTGATCCATTTTTACGTCGCTACATAAAGTTAAAGTATTCATGTAATAACTATGGATTCGTTTATTGGATTTTCATAGAAAAATGCAATATTAATAGTAATTTATAACAACATTTTTATTGATAAATAGAATATGTTAACAACATTTACGAACTGCGAGTTTAAGACATTCCCAACAATCTCCCACTTGGACTAACACTTCATTGAGATAAACATATAAATATATAATGTTACAATGTTGAGAAAAAAAGAGAGAGAAATACAATAAACTAGGGCATCAAAAATACCTTTTGACACCGTTTTCTCCAAAATGAGGGTCTAGGTTGCGAGAGGCACCCGGTGTATCATCAGCGATCTAAATTCGAATTGGCTGACTTGTTCATGAGCGGGAACAACTGTCGCACAATCACTAAGTGAAGCTTTCGAAAGTGCAATTGTAACACTAAGCGTGAGATATGCTCTTCTCCACAAGATTGGAATCTCAAACTAATGCTCCTAATCTCTTAAGTCAGACCTTTCTATATCTCTTTTTGTTTTGATTTACCAAATTGGGACTGGAGCTTAGTCCAACTATAGTGTGTTTGTTTTTAATCAGATAAAGGCCCACATTGGGTCAAAAGCCCTTCAATTACCCATATATTATCCTTGGTTGATTTATGACCTTTTATTATCTCAAAAACCTAACTTGATTAACCCTACAAAATCTATTGGTTCTCTTCATGGTCTGTTCACTATTCATCCCAATCTCCTACAAAGTCACCACGTCCCTGACATTGACACCACAACCACGACTCAACATCTTGATGGCCCCACCCAAGATTTAATTGAATCTTCATTTTCCAACCATATTCTACATTTGTTATCTTATGAGTCTTGTGATATTAAAAATATTATGCAAAAGCATCAGGAACGTAAGTATGGAATTGATGAAGTGTTGTAGGTGATGCAGGTTGTTCTATCCAGGACTGGTAGGGGTTTCTCTTCTCAAAGGCTAGATTGATTTTTTTTTTTTTTTTTTAAAGCAAAAATGGGGGAGACATTGGAGGGAGCTCTGTTTTTGGTAGCTTGGTTTGTTTTTGGTTTGTGGTTTTGATGGC
Source organism: Benincasa hispida (assembly GCF_009727055.1). NCBI lineage: Eukaryota > Viridiplantae > Streptophyta > Magnoliopsida > Cucurbitales > Cucurbitaceae > Benincasa > Benincasa hispida. The sequence goes on from NC_052359.1 coordinate 63,644,715, forward strand.
TCTGATTTTGGTAGTTTGGTTGATTGTTTTTGTTTGGGTTTTGTTTGGCTAAATGATTTAGTTTGTTTATTTTCTGTTGTAAAGACCTATGCACAATCGGTTGTTACTATTATTCTTTAGACTTTATTTATGACAACTCTTATAGTTGGTTGTTCCATGACTATTCAACTTAGAAAAAATATCAACCAAAGGGGGAGCTTATTAGAGTTTTGTTGGTTGTCTCTATATTTTTTCTAAGACAACTTCTGGTAGTTTTTGCTGTTGTCACAATGAAGTCTGAACATCTGTGTCAGACAATACTATTTCCCGCTGAATATTTTTCTTTCCTAATCTGGAAATTATATGTGGAATATTTTTATTTTCAACTCTAAAAAATCTCACAGATGTATATTGCTCGATATTTTCCTTATTTATGGCGTAACTTATTTTGCCTGAAGGGAAAATATTTTTCAAAAATTCTTTTCTTAATTGGTCACGGTTTTTAAGAGGAAAATAATGGCTTTCATTTAGGGTTGCAACATTTGTTCATAGTGAGGGAGTGTCTTTGTTCTTGGTGGCCGAATTTTGTAACATCGTGTTTTGATCTTTGCTCACTGTATTCGGTTGTGCAATTTCATCAATTGATAAGTTTAAGAACTTGAAGATAACTTCTGTCTTAGAGGGGATCTAAGGCATCGCTGAAGAGAAGAGATTCTCGATCTTAGGGAGGGAGTCTAAGACTTCATTCTCGAGAAGGATTTCTCCATCTCAGGGAGGACCTAAGATTCGTTAGTAAAAGGAGTTCATTGAATTACAAGGAAGATAATCAAGTGGAGAGGAGTCCCACTCACTGGCAGAAGTCGAAGTGTTCGACACTAATATTCTCATATGTAGGAGGAACCTAAATAAAATCGAGAGGGAGTCTCGCATCTAGGGGAGCCTAAGTGACTTGTGAGTTGGGCTCTACGTGAGTCACTGTAGTAGTCGGTATATTACAGATAAGTACTACGTTGTAATTGCTTAACTCTTTAATATTAGTGGATTATTTTTCCTAGACACACTGCTTCCCAGACTTAGGTAGTTTATTGTCGAATTGGGTTACCACCTTATGTGTGCCTTTACTTGTTCTCTTGTTGTTAGTATTTTGTTGTTACACTACTTGTTAATACTTTCTATTTAATATCCGTATTTCGAGTGACAAACCATCTTTTTTTTTTTTTTTTTTTTTTTTTTTCCAGTTATACGATGATTCATCGAAACTGATGAAAACTTTTTAAAACTCAAATACAAATACCAATTCCAAGATACTAAATATATAATAGTAAAGTGAGTACAAAAATAGTTAAGGTCAATAGTCAAACTCCTACTTTTTTCCTCCAGGCTAAGTAAACATTATAATATATAATATTATCACCTTCTTTCAACAGTTGCCTTCTCATTGACTTAGAGGTAAGATTTAACAAATAACATAAAAAAAAGAAAAAAAGAAAAAACTAATTATTCAAAAGTGGAATCCCCTCCCCAATATCTAAATTATTCATTAAAATATTTTAATAATTCTATTGACTGATTCCTTTCAGACCAATTGAAAGATTTCTTGATATGAATTTTCGAGGAAAAAAGGATTGATTGTGCCTATGAGATACAAGAAATTGGGTCCTAATTAACTTATTAAATTATATTGTTCTAAATGATTTTAATAATCAATTCAAAATCATAATTATTTAATTAATTAAGAAGTTCACAGTTTTCACGGAATCTTTCAAAATAAGCCTACACATTATTTAGGGAGATATTTGATATTTGATTTATGGTTTTAATAATTAAGTATTTGTGTAATCTGAAATATGAAAGTCCAAAGTTGGCTTTAGTCACTATATTTACAAAATTGTGAATTGAATAAATTTGTATTTGTGTAAAATGTGTTGAATATTATTTTGTCACAAGAATGAATTCTTGATGATCTTCTTTAAAGTAAAAATTAACTAGAAGTTTATGTTTATTATTTTATTTATGAGTAATTATATCTTAAATCAATTTAAAGATTTAAAACTAGTATTTTAATTAACAAATCAATTAGTCAAGTTTTGGGTAAAAGCAAGAAACTTACCATTAGTAAAAGAACATTGAATATTATTTAATTACTTGATTGAGTAAAGAAAAAGCTAAAACATGGCAGAAGTATATTGTTATGTTTGAATCAATATTACACCTAACATAATATGATTATCGGGAAAAAAAGGTTCTTCATGTAAATCCTACCAAATAAATAAATATTCTAGTAATATTGTACGATTATTATAATAATTTTAACTATATGATCATTATGGAGAAAATTCTTCCTACTAAAATACAAAAATATATATCGTAATAGTTATAACCGTGGATTAAAATATCATTATTGATGTATATATCAATAACTCAAATAATTTATGGATATATCGAGAGATATTTCAAGAAAAATCGTAGATATCATGAAAGTTTATAAAAAAAAAAAATTGTGAATCTTTTTTGTGAAAATTTAGCACAAACTTATTTAAGTAATAAACTACAATTTTAAACGTATAAATCAATAGTTAGAGTAAAATATGAATAGTAACGATATAATAGATAATTGTGAATATTGAAAAATGATTATGGATTAAATATTTAGTGGAAGAATTAAATAAAAATAAAAATAAAGGAAAAGATGATCGCTGTGAATGAGAGAGAGAGAGCAAAATATAAATTATATTAAAAAAGCATAGTTTACATTGGAAAAATTAAAATATTATCGTAGTTTTAAAAACAATTTATAAAAATATTGTTCTTTTGAAACTATTTACAAAAATATGATTGTTTTTTTTTTTTAATAAATCGAGTGTTGAAAATTCGACCAAACTAGATCGAAGTTTCAACATTCGATCTTTACCTTTTTTTTTTTTTAATTTTTAATTTTCTATTTTATAAATATGGTTGTTTTTTTATTAATATGTCGAGTGTTGAAAATTCGACTAACCTAGGTCAAATTTTCAACATTCGACATTTACCTTTTATTTATTTATTTATTTTTTAATTTTCCATGACTCGATCTTTCCATTTTATAAAAACAATTTCTAAAAATATTTTATTATTTTATTTAACTTAACTCTAAAAAGAAAAAATTAAAAAAATAATATCTCATAAAAAAAAGTGTAAATTAAAATATCTCATTTATATAAAAATAATTACAAAAGTCAATGTGTCTCACAAGGCGGACGTCGTCGATTTCAAGATGGTTGTCATCTCGACTTTGAACTTGAGGTTGCTCTGGTTCTTCTTGATGTTGCTCTGGTACCTCTGCAGGCGCTTCATAATATAAATATTCATTATGCTCTCCACGACCCCGACCATGTCCATGCACGTATGAAAACGAAGGACCTGCCTTTGAGTATGTCCTGAACCAAATGCTGGCATCATCATCATCGGACTAACATAATCAGTTTGACTCTACGTCTGCATCACATGGGCAACTCTTCCACATTATGGGCAACCTCATCAAACTCATCCTCTTCCCGAACAGGTCCTCTACGTCTGTCTCTTATACACATCTAGATGTGTATAAGAGACAGGGTATATCGTACATATAATGTATCTCCTTCATATAGCTTCGTTGTCACTACATATAGCAAGAACCTGGTTCGAATCATTCGCAACCTCACGGAGTTTACTGTTTTCGATCTCTGTGAATTATAAAACAATTAGATAATATTTAAAATAAATTTATATTAAAAATAATTAGATAATATTCATTCATTTACCATATGAGCCACAGTTGCTTCTGGACGAGTGACGTAGTGCCTTGGTGATATTATTATACCAATGAATGTAGTCTTGAGTGACATCCTTGTCAAACTGTTCAATAGAAACATCGACTGCAATAAACTTTGCACGATAGTGCCATCGCACTACTAAATGTGAATTTTTTGGGACCAATTTACAATCCTTATTTCGATATTATGCAGTAGGGTTCAGTATTACAAGGCGATGGGATATCCTGCTTAAAACCGAATGGTCTCATCACCCTGTCAAGAATATGCCACTCACCAATGTGAAAACATACGAGAGGTCGTCCACCATATGTTTTGACCATTCGCACAGAAATTGGGCAAAGTATGCATAATAATTTTGTACGGCTCCCAAATAACCTGAAACACAAAATATTATATTGGAGAACATTAAAGAAAAATACAATAAAAATGTGTATATAATAATCAATTTGGTTAAGTGTTAATGTACCTGATCAGGTTGAAGCAGATCATGTATCTGTTCTGGCTGACTACATGTGTGGCTATCTTAGTCATACAAAATTTGTCTCTCCACCTAAATTGATAATTTAGATTCTAAATTAACTAGATCAGTGATATGAAAAAAATTGAATATACAATAAATTATAATAAAAAAATTTGAATATACAATAAATTGAATATTATAATAAAAAATATTTATTTCTCAATCTCTAACTATCTTGAGTCCATCTTAGTAACGAATGACACTTCCTTCGATTATGGCCCAACTGATTACAAAATCCACATCATTGTTGAGTGACAGGTTCTGTCCAATCCATTTAGTTGTGATAACGTGAACTTTTTGGTCTACTAGGTTTTCTCAACAACGATAAATCAAGGATGTAAGATGGGCATTATAGTCAAAGCTCTGTGATGTGTGTACAATCATTTATGAATCCAATTGCACATGACTTTGACTCAGTTCTGAATAAAAATGTATGCTGCTCATCATACTTAGTGATCTCGAACAAGCCATGTGATTTTTTATTTATTGTACGAAGTCTCCACTTGCAACCTTCCTCCCACTTCTTACACCGAATTATCCAAATCGTCGGTAAACTTTTTAAAACTATTTTTTCAAATTTAATAAAATAAAATAAAATATTATAAGAAATATATTAAAAAAATCACAATAATTTTGTATTAAACTAAAAATATTAAACTTTTTAATTTATAAAAGCCAACTTTTTAAGGTTTATGAACATCAACTTTTTAAACATAACAATAAATTAAATTTTTTATAACCATTTTTAAACATAATAAAAAAATAAACTTTTTCAAACTATTTTAAACTATATTTTCAAAGTTAATACAAAAAAAAATCAAATATCATAAGAAATATATTTCAAAAAATCAGTATTAAATTAAAAATATGAAAGCATAAACATCAACTTTTTAAACATAACAATAAACTATACTTAAATACAAACAAAAACAAACAAAATAAAAATAAGATTAACATGTTGGTATAACATCCCAACCATAAGATTAACACTAATAACAACTACTAAGATTAACACTAATAGAGAAAGAACTACTAACATTAATATGTAAATATTATTGAATTCAACATGATAGATCTACTAAATATAATAAAACTAGTAATAAATAAATAGTAAACTAACAAAGAAGGCAAAATGAGAGAACAAAGGCTGAAGGCAGTGAGAATGAGAGAATGAAGGCAGTGAGAAAATGTGAGAAAATGAGAGGCTAAAGGTTGTGAGAATGAAAGAACGAAGGCAGTGAGAAAATGTGAGAAAATGAGAGGCTGAAGGCAGTGAGAATAAGAGAACGAAGGTAGTGAGAAAATGTGAGAAAATGAGAGGAGAGGAGCGGGGTTATAAGGTTAAAGGTCGAGTTTTGAAAACTTAACCCACGGACGTTCGGCGTTGGGAAAATTAAATGGATGGGACGAGACAAGACGTTGACACGCTACAGAAATTCAGATTCGTTTTAAAGGAGGTTGACGGTTCAAATCACTCTGACATGCGCTGCAGAGATTTAGATTCGTTTTAAAGCCATCGCAGCATGCCACTCATCGTCTACTTCCACTAGGCGATCGTGTAGCACTTAGTATACGATCGTATAGTAAAAGGTAGGCGATCGTCTAATAGTAATAGCTAAGCGATCGTGTAGTGAGGAAAGAGAGCTCTCGAGAATGGGAGTTCGGAAGACGCTGTCGTGGAGAAGCCATCACAGCGTGCTGCTCAAACCCTCGACCTCTTCTTTAATTTTCGACAGGCCTTTTCTTCAAACAACTATCGACCTCCTCTTCAAATTTTATCGTCTTCTTCAATTTCCTTTAGGTCGAGGGTTGAATCCTCGACAAAATATTTTACACAAAATTCTCACCCTCGAAAACTCCAAAACAACCATAGATTTCTAAATAATTTCAGAACTACTATATTTTCCTAAATTGTTTTCCTAATCACAATATTAAAAAAAAAAAAAAAAAAAAAACTCCGTTTACATTCAATATTTTTCCAAAAAAGTGTGCATTTTTATATATTATAAAAAGTAAAATCAAACTTCAATGCAACAACATTGAAAAACTAGAGGAAAAAGAAACGGACAAGAGGTAAATAAATGATTGAGAGTGTCGATTAGAGAGAGAAAAAATTACGACAAAATATAATTTTCTTTTATGAAAATAAATAAAATATAAATTATACCATTTGCAAAAATAGAATAAGATATATAATGAGAGAATTTAAAAAAATAGATATATTAATAATGTGTAACTAGTAGCCATACCATGCCGCCCCCAAATGTTCGATAATCAAAAAAGATTTTATATTATATTTACTAAACACTTGATAGGCTGTTCATGTATTGGATTGAGTTGAAAGACTTTTCACTCTCAATCCAATTATTAGAGTCGTAAATTTTTTCAATCCAAATAACCTTTATTAAAAAATGAACCCAACCCAACTCAACCATGAAATATTTGGGTTGGGTTGGTTCGAGTTAATCCCGTCATTTATTTATAATTTTGTTCGCAAAACGTAAATATGTAAAAATCTAATTTAATTATTTTCATATATTGAATTAAGATTAACAACTCAATTTCAATTTATATAGCGAAAATCTTCTATCTAAATTGAAAACTAATTTTGAGAGTTGTTGAAGAATAAATTATTCAAGAAATATTGAAATTAAATAAAATTAAAATCAATATATGTATAAATAATTGTATTATGAGTAATAGAAAAACATATTTTAAAATTCATAATAAATTCGGGTTGGTTCGGATTATATTAAGTGAACCTATGAATCAACCAAATCCATAAAATTTTCATTTATTTGAACTTATCCAACCCAAATGAGTTGATAACCCAACCTATTGGGTTGATTGATTTTTTCGAATTATCGAGTTTTTTGAATACTCCATAGTCAGAACAGGAAATCTAAAATCAAAATATTGTCGGATCAAAATATCGGTAATATTTTCGATATTTCGCGTATACATCAATGCTTTTTTTTTTTTTTTTTTTCTTTTTTTCTTTTTTTTAACAAAGATAATACTATTGATTTCCCTATCTGTGCGACTGTACCTCAAATATCGTGATTTTTTCATCTAATGGTTATAATTGTTTTCTCTTAAATATATATAGTTTTATGAACCGTTTTATAATTTTTATTCCAATCATACCCTCTATTTTACCAAAATAGATTTCATTTCGACGTATTTCTTTTTCATTTAGGATTATTATTTGCATTTCACTTAGTATTTGTCTTTTTCCTATTGATATAACTTTATTCGAGTACTCAATTTTGTTTTTTATGGAAAAAAAATCTATTTTGAGGGATTGAGTTTTTTCGAACCTAATGTAATTTTTCTTTTCTTAACCATATAGACTAAATTGAAAATACAAAACATATATTTTATTATTTTAGATTTAACCAACACAATTGGAGATGGTAATGTGAATATCAAATAAAAAGTTGAGGTCTTAATTATATGGAAATATTAGTAAGACGATTTTCGAAACAAAAGATTAAGTAAAAAAGTTTGCTAAAATATTATATTTACATTATTTTACATTTTGTTATTTTGTTTTTCAATATTTCATCGATTTTGTATGATATAACAAAAATTTTAGTTCATTCTAATATTGTTGTCGCACCTATAAATCTATATTTATATTCTATTAAAATGGACAATGAGGAAGAATCTTTTCTCCCTATTTTACCCCTCGTTTTACCCTCAATCTTTGTTTAAGGGCAATGCGGGCAATGCATGCATATTTTCCTCCAACAAACACATCTTTTTAATAACTATCTCTTCTACAAAGAAACATTCAAACTAACTGCAAATGAACTATTTTGAACATTTGAAAATGAATAATTCTTCAATGTAAATATGTACGACACATTGAAAAATATATCATCAATGAAGGTATGTTATCTATGTTCTTTTTTCCTCTCTTTTTATATTTATTTCTTGGGACATTTCTTATGACATATTGTCATCTATGTTTTTTCTCTATTCTTATTCACTCCTTAATTACTAATGTTTTTTAGGATAATCACTAGAGTTTCTTTTTTTTTTTTTTTTTCAAGAGATTGGACAGCGACAAATATATCATCAACTAAGGTATTTTATTTTTCTTATTTTAAGTATTGTTTGTCATCTCTTTAAATATTATGATGTGTTTAGGTTTTTTGTTTCTGGTGACATTTCAAAACACGATCAACAATTTTATGATTTTATTTTATTTTCATATATATTTTGAAAGGTCCAATAAATTTTGTATCTTTTGTGTGTACTAGTTAAGGAATACGTGTACTAAATCTCGTAGTCTTAACTAAACCATCTCATTATTATATTTTTTTTTTATTTTGTGTGATGTTTAAAAATGGTAAAATAGACACTTTAATTAAGTTTTATAAATATAAAATTAAACAAAAAGTTGTTAAAAAAATCTCAAAAGTTTAATATTTTTAATATTTATGCTAATAATTATTGAAGGGGAAAAACCTAATTATTACAAATTTCTTTAACAACTATATATATTTCTTAAGATTTTAGTCATCAACTTACTGTATTCAAATTGATTTTGTATCTAAACAAGTCTACTTGTTATGTTAAGAAGAAGATCTAAACAAATTTAGTTGAATATGTTTATTATTTTTACATTTTGATTGTTCAAATCTTCAAAACAAGATTCTATATCTAAATAAATTTTGTCTTTTAAAGAAATTCATTTTATTTTTATATACATATTTTAACCAGTATACTTTTCTTTTCAACACATTTGATAGTAAAAAAAATCATCAAACGAAGGTTTGTTATTTTTTTAAAAAAGTATTTTATTCCATAAAAAAGGTGATAAGTTTAATTCTGTTTATTACTTTTCCTTACTTTTCGAAATGGTTGTTTTTAAATATAGAAAAATGAATAAAGAAAAATTACTATTTATTTGCGACAGATTGTGATAGACTATATGTATCTATCAAATAGACATGACTTATAGTCTATCATAATCTATCGTAGATAGATTGTGATATTTTGTTATTATTTATAAATATTTTCAATAGTTTTGTCATTTAAAATAATTTTCCTTTTCAAAATATCTTCTTTAAAAGATATTCTAAAAACAGGCATTTACATATAACCTATTTAAAAATGCATCTAAATAAATTCAAAATTTATTTGGAGTTCTTTCTTTATTTGACGAATGTTTAATAATTTTTTTTTCAAATGAAACAAAAAATTGTATCTAAATCATTTCCTTTTATTTAATTCTATAATTTTAAGAACATATAATATAATTTTATAATTAATGTTCATATAATATAATTTTATAATTAATGTTTTTTTAGAAGAAAACTTTATTTATTAAAAGGTTATATTATGACGAGTTTGAGAAATTATAATAATTTCTCACATTCTTGATGTGGAGAATTTTTTTCTTCAATTTTAAAATGGCTAAATTGATAGATGATTTATCCACTTATTATTTGAGATCATAACTCCAAATATTGGAGAAAATGATGCGTAAAAAAAAATTTATTTTCCAAAATGAATTTATCTAAAGAATGATTTCAATTCAAGATTTGAAATTTGACCACCGTTTTTTAAACAGTATTGCGGGGTGCTAATACCTTCCCACACATAAATAACTCCTTACCTCAATTCCACAGACCATTTTTTTTTTGTTTTTAGTTAAAATTTGTTTACTTTGTTTTGGTGTCCAGTCACACGATAAAAAATATTGATGGCGACTCATTTTTATTTTCTTTTAAAATTAATTATTTTTGAGAACGTCAATTGCCCTGCACCGTCTACATCTATCTCTTCCATTATTTTAAAAATTAAGCTAAAGTATATTTATAATTTTTACTTAAATCATTTTTATTTCCTAATAATTTATATTTCAAAGATTTTCAATTACGTCCAAGTTTATTTTATTTTTATGATAATTAACCTAAAATAAAATATATATAGTTTTAAGACTATTTTTTCATTATTTAATTTATGTCAAATACTTGTTGATATATATTTATTCAATATAAAAAAATTAGCATAAAAATTGAGATTGTAACCAAATTTAACTAGTATATGAAAATGTGGACGGAAATATAGAGGAGAAAATTTAATGGTATGGTGATGATTGGGTGATCATTAAGGCTGTTGTTCTGTTGCACAAAGTCGATGTTTTCTTCTTCAAGATATTGGGTCCATACTTTATGATTTGGGAATACGGAATGCGTGAAAAACGTGAATCACGTGCTCTTCTTTCTTCTTTTTATTGTGAAGAAAAAATAAAATATTATTTCAATCAAATAAAATAACACTTTTAGCAACTTTAGTAGAGGTATTTTTTAAAATTTTATTAAATAACAGAGACGATTTATGAGGTTTTATCCGATTACGATGACTAAATTCTAATTTTTAAAATCATATGAACTAAATTTTAACCTAACTCAATTGACATGAATTTAAATTATCAACTTTTGAGGTTTTAAGTTTGATCTCCCACCTTCCTTATTATCAAAAATAGAATATATTTTGATCTCAAATGTTACATTATAAAGAAATAAATAATTATTAAAACAAAAAGGTTTAGTTAATCTACATCTTTTCTTTAGAATTTTGAGAATGACGCAAGAATTATAATTGTTGAGGGTTGCTCAAGGAAAGGCTCACAATCCAAAGGATCTTCACGTCCTAAAAATAAAAAGTCAGTGAAAAATAAATACCAATTGAAAAATAAATAAGCTGAGGTTGAACTATCGCTCTGCAATCTTGAGAACCAGAAACATTTCTAACACCATTTCCATCATACAAACATGGGTATGTGTCAAAGAACTGAGTTGTAAATAACTCCATTTGATCACCACAAATGGAGAGAGTATGTAATCTCCAAATGAGAGACCCGACCTTAATTTCTTTTTATGCTTAGTTGAATTAGCCACTTTTAGTACTAACTTAAACATTGAAGTGCAATAGGGTCAACACCACACCGATGCGAGGATCTATTATGCAAGTAAGCTCGGACAATGTCATCAGACATTTACAACAAATCCCAACGCGGATGAAATTCGAGCGCCAACAATAATTATCTAAATTTCTCTAATTTTCATCATTGTCAAAATTAAATTTAAAATTGCACTTCGTAATTGTTTTAAATTAATTAATAGACATTACACACTCATGGTTAAAACAAAATATTTTATGAAAAATCAAAGTTAAAAACGTAAAACTTAAAACCTAGAGACCAAATTGAAACAAAACACAAATCATTAAAATGGTAACATTTTGAAACCTATAAACTAAAATGAAATTAAATTAAAAATTTAAGAACTAAATTGGTAACATCTTGAAATTTAGAGATCAAATATAAACTAAATTCAACTGACATACGAGTATATTAATGTCTACAAAATTTGTGGTTCAAATCTACCGACCTCCCATTGTATTTTTTAAAAAAGAATATATTTTCCGTACAATCGATTATGTATTCCATCTAACTCTTGTTTATGGGCGATGATTTTTGTTGAAATAAGTAAGGTCTAAGTGATTCTTAGTTTACCTTTTTGTTTAAACTAGTGGACGGAATTAAAATTGAGTAAATATTGCAATATAGGTTTAAATTCAGGATTCGATTAAATGGAATTAAAAGTTTCTGACAAAAGTTAATACTTTAATTACAAAGTTGAATTTTCTTCCTATAAAAGAATTAGGGATATGTGCTCTTCTATATTTACTCACTCTACATCTAAAAATTCAACTATGGTAAGAAAGAAAATGAGGTAAAGTTGAGTAAGAGTAATAAAGAATTGAATTAGTATTTTCAATACATTTTGATTTTTATACCTTCCCATACACTATTTTTCTATTGAATTATTTTTATCCTTTAATCTTGTGTCATTCTATACATAACTTAGCTTGGTTTGGGTATTTACCTTTTACTAAAAAGTTGGACAAAGTTTCAATCTGACCATTTCAAATGTGTTAAACCAAAAATAAGTTTAAAAAATTTGTTTTCAAATATAGTAAAATATCACTGTCTATTAGTGATAAACATTGATAGATACTAGTGAACACAAATAGATTACTGATAGATTGTGACATTTTGCTGTATCTCAAAATATTTTCAATAATTTTTCATTTAAAACAATTTTTAAAAAACTTAATTTTCTGTTTACGAGTATCATTATTGTCTTCTATTAGTTTGTATAGTATCTATGTTTTTAAAATTCATATCTAACCATTTTGATTATTTATCAAAACAGCACTAATAAAATTAAAATTGCTATTCCCGTTGCTGCCTTGTTCTTCACTCAAGAGTTTAGTCTAAAATATTTGAAGCCCAAGCCCATATATACTTTGACTTGAAATGATCACCCCATGGATCTTTAGTCCTTCCTTCTAAGGTGGATCTTTGGCCCATATTTTAAGGTACACTAGTTTTTATATGCATCCCAATCTTACATCAAACAAAAATTTAAATAGTTTTTAAGAAAGAGTATACCATAGATCAAACTATAATTCATTACTATAAAACTGAGCTTTAATGTCGGTTTAGAACTTACATTATAGGGGTACAATGTTGATAGCATCGAAAATGTGCTATTTTCCTCTTCTTAATTCTAGGCATTACTATGTTTAATGTGTTTATTTAATGATTTTATAGGTATCGAGCATCTTGGAGGTAGAATCAGTCGCTACGAGCTGTTCAGGATTAATTTGAAGTAATTAGGAGCTTATTTGAACATCTGGACTTCAAAATGACGAAAATGCCCTTAGATGGAACGTTGCGACGCTCAGTTGAGCATTGCACAACATTAGAAGATAGTAACCTCCATAATGCTAAAAAGTAGGATAGCGTTGCAACGCTCCAAATTATGACGGAGGCCTCGCGTGCATCGTCTATCGTAAGGTTGCAACGCTAGCTACAATGTTGTAACACTGCGACACCTGCTAATAATGTTTCTTCTTCGATTTAAGGCAGAGAATCACCTCAAATCCAATGTCCAGCCAAATTTCTTCTACTTCTCACCTCTCCCACTTGTAATTTTCTCTAATTTTTTTCTTCATCTCATGTAATTAGTCAAGATACAACCCAGATTTGTCTTCTTCATCCCATGGAAATGTAAGTTTTAGGGTTTTCTCTAGTTTACAGGATTTTGGATTGAACTCTATGTAGTCTTTTGAGTTTTATTTAAATTTAATCTTTATATCTTGATTATTAGTTTCCTTTCTGATTGAATCGCTTTGTAATAATATTTTCTCTTGATTGTCTGAAAAATTACTTGGGGTTTTATGATCGAATGCGTAAGAGATTGACTTGTAATATGTGACATAAAATTATGAGTTGGTTTCTAAAAAACAAAAGGTTAGATAGGCTTGCGATTTGTTGTCTATAATGAATAGTATTGTTCCTATTAACCTAGGGGAAACTGTATTGAATGTTTGGTTAGACGATGGAAACTAAATATTCATCCTAGCATAAGCCCTAAAGCATAATGTAGTTAGTTAAATGTGTTTTGTATGGATTCATCTAGCATGTTTAACTAATTAGGTAATTAGGACCATTGGTTGGATGCCCAATCAATTGGGCTAGGCATAATTAAAAACCACAAGATTGCATTTGAATAACTCGATGAACAAGATTACATTGAGTCATTCCAATATTCGTCCTCTAAACCGGCATCTTGATTGATTGCATTTCTATCTTTTATCTTCTCGCATTTTCTTTTCTTGCAATTTGACTTATCCAATCCACACAAAATCTTCCCCCTTCCCAATTTTACCACATTAACTAAACATGCACTTTGAGGAACTAATCTTACGTGCTCCCTTGTGGTTCGATCCAAGACTTGCCACTTATTGAAGGAATAAAGTATGCAAATTAGCAGATCAATCTCCAACGCGTCCAAAGAAGAACTCGAACGCAACGATCAGAATAGCCAACAACACGAATTGAAGAATCCTCGATCAATGTCGATTGCAACTCGATCCTCGACCCTCGAATAGAACAAAAACACCACCACAAAGGTTATCTTTGTATTCTCGGTGTGGGAATCGAGGAGTTGTGGGCTCTGTATGACTTTGGATAGAGGAATGAAGGAGGTAAATGATCGAGTAGACAATCGAGTAAGTGGGAGAAGGAAGAAGTCTATCGTATAGACTTGATACTTGATCGTGTAGTAAAAAGAAGCCTATCATATAGACTTGCTACTTGATCATATAGTAATGACTAACTATCGTATAGTAAATTCGGTACTCTATCGTTTAGTAAAACTCTTTTACTTGATAATCTTTCTTTTTGTGAGACCGATTCAATGAATCATCAACATTAATTTTGGAAAACCATTTTCCTTTTTATCTCACAGTTACCATAACCGTGCATAACCTCCCACTCAAGTCGGTTATTAAAGAAAAAGAATAATTAATTATCATATAATTAATATATTATAAATAAATATAATAACCAACTTATCATATTATATTTATAACCTATAGTTTTAATATTTCATCATATGAAACATATAAACCATAGTTCTTTTTCTATTATGGTATTAAATATAAATCATATTTATATTAGTTCCTCCAATTAATAATGTATCAAATACATTATATCAATTATATCACATATAATTGAATCAATTTAATTATATCATATATAATCAAATTTCCTCTTGTTAATTTGAACACTTTAAACTAACCTAAAATCTGATTCTACACTTGAACCCATTGAGCTACTAGGGTGACCTTATACACCTGTAGCTTGAAGCTCCAAAGGTAACTGACTCTCTTTAATCACGAGATCTACCATCTGTTAACTATTGGTCACTCCACTAAATATCGATAGTTGCACTCTTCGCACTACATATATATTTCTGTGTCCATTGGATATAACCAATCAATAGTGAGATAACCCTTCACAAATCGCTCGTAAGTACAGCTTGGACAAATTATCGTTTTACCCCTGTAGTTACATCTAACTCCTTAAGTACCACTGATTCCTTTAATAAACAATAAGCCATTGTCCTACTATGACTGAGTTCTCTCTTCCCAAGAGAGGGTGTGACCACTATGTTCAAGACCCGGAATCTACCCTTAAGGGAGAAATTTATCTACTTAACCCTACTTTGGGAAAGGAGTGAATTCCGTCCTGTGTAGCGGAGTTCCCAACTCTCCAATCAGAGGAATCCCCAAAACGGTAGGCTTGTTGTGTTGGCAATCTGGCCACTCTCACCCATATAAATCAAAGGGCCTCCTTTATGAGTAAAAGTTCCTAACTGACTCAGGATTAAGATCATGTCATCTATGGTCATCCTAGTGAAATGTAAGTCTCA
Organism: Benincasa hispida; assembly: GCF_009727055.1. Taxonomy (NCBI): domain Eukaryota; kingdom Viridiplantae; phylum Streptophyta; class Magnoliopsida; order Cucurbitales; family Cucurbitaceae; genus Benincasa; species Benincasa hispida. Next base: position 63,660,311 of record NC_052359.1, read on the forward strand.
ATTATGAACGGCGTTATATAAAGAGACTAATCATTTCGTGGTCCGGTCTTATACAAACTCCTTGTAGTATAGAATACCCCCGCCCGTATATCCTCCCATGAATGGTCAAAATCAGACCATTTGTAGCACTTTACAACACTTGTAACATCTACAAAGAGGGCCATATCCGTAGTATCACAAGTATAAGGTATCACTCATTTATCCTTATACTACAGACCATTTAGGTTATTACTTGAGGCATGATCCACTTGTATGTCTCCACATACATGCTTAAGTTACATAAAATAATCACGGATCTTAGATGATTGGATTGAGTAAATGCTTATAAAATAATACTTATTTTATTAATAGCAATATGTTTACAGAGTGTTTACAAACTACGAGACTACCAGGAGAATTAGGTCACCAATCCCAACACTTATACTATCAATTAGTATAAGTAGTTTGTTCGGTGATTTATAAGTATTATTTGATTGAAAGTCTTTTAGAAGCGACACCAAAAAGAATATGTCCGTCAAATTGGCACTGTTGCCAGGGAAACTAATTAGTTCTTCTTAGTTAGTTTTTAGTTAAAGTTTCTTTGCGTTGATTTGTTTTCTTTTTGTGTCAGTTAAGCATGATAGGATTTCCAAATCAATTTTAGATGTCCAAAAGTCGAGTTGCAGGTCTTGACGACAATGTAAGTGGCCTTGATCACAACATTGCTTAGTAGATCGCCTTGGTTGGCCACGTGACAGAATGGAGTTCGCAGCAAGCAAAGGCAGTAGGCTCGAGGTTGCAGTGGAGTCCAGTACCACATGGTCATTTCAAGGAGGGGTATTATGGTTATTTGGACTACGAGACTTACCATTCTTGGTGGGAGGAGTTCTTTAACAATGGATACTCAGGTTGGTTGCAGAACTTAGACAACTAAGATTTCACAGCACCATACCAGTGAACTTATGCTCAGTCTTTAGGGTCAAGTAAGTCTTTAGAGGCTTTAGTTTTGGAGGTTGCTGATTGCACTTTTGAGCTTCAGTAGGAAAATCTTCGTAGGTAGCAGGAATTCGAGCGCTTCTAGCAGGATAGTCTTTGCCCCGAGGCAGAGGCTAGACCTGACTTGCAAAGTCTGAGTGACCTTGTTGCTTAGCGTGCAACTTTAGTTGGGAGGCTAGAAGAGCCGTTGCAAGACCATTCCCTTGACTTCCCAGAGGCCTAAAGTGAAAGAACCTGTGGAGGCCCTGAGCGGAATCGTGGAGATTGATCCAATTTTGTTTTCACAGAATATCAATTTATATTAAATGGAATATGCAGAAATTAAGTTTATAGCATCCCATTTATATTAAATTTAATTATATGAATCCAATTCACATAATTAATACTTGAATCATATTCAAATATTTATTTCCTCTCAAATAAACTGTATATTATAATGTATCAAATACATTATAGTAATTATTTAATATATAATTAAATTAAATTAATTATATCACATATAGTTAATTCCCTCAATTAATTTAAACAATTCAAATCAATTCAAAATTGATTCTTATTTAATCCATGTTTAGCTACAGAGGATACCTCATGGACCTGTAGCTTGAAGCACCAATCGTACTTGAATAATCAATCAAACTTTAATTCTATCAACATCCATTAACTATCAGACACTCCATTAAAGACAAACAGCTGCACTCTTCGCACTACAAATATATCTTTGTGTCCATTGGATATAACCAGTAAGCAATACGATGACCATTCACAAATTACAATTTGGCCCCTGTAGTTAGCCTTAAGTACCACTGATCTCTCTACTGAAAAATAAGTCATAGTCCAACTATGACTAATCTCGGACCATGAGAGGGTGTGGCGCCACATTGTTTAAGCCCCAGAATCAACCCTTAAGAAAGCAATTTATCTACTTACCTCGACATCCGAGAAGAAGCGAATTTCGTCTTGTGCAGTTGTGTTTCCAGCTCCCCAATCAGACGAATCCCCAAAATGGTAGGCTTATTGAGTCAGCGATCTGGCCACTTTCACCTATACAAATCAAAGGACAGTCTTCATAGGCAGGAGTTCAGAACTCACTCAGGGTTCAAGTCATGTCACCTATGGTCATCTTGGTGAAATGTAAGTGTCAATTATAAACGACGTTATATAATGAGACTAGTCATTTTGTGGTCCGGTCTTATATAAACTCCTTTGTATAGAACACCCCTACTCACATGTCTCCACATGAATGATCAAGATCAGATCATTTGTAGCACTTTACAACAATTGTAACATCTACAAATCGAGTCGTATTCATAGAGTCACCAAGATAAGGTATCCAGCCTTATCCATCTACTACAGACTATTTAGCTTCTCACTTAAACATGATCCACCTGTATGTCTCTACATACATGTTTAAGCTACAGATGATAACGTTGGATGTTAGTTTATTGGTTTGTAGGTTTAATGCTACTAAATATCAAATATGAAGGATCTCATATCGAGAGTTCCATGAGCCGGCTTAAATCGCTTCGATTTCACAGTGACCGAAACATAAACGATATACATTCTATACTAACAATTATGCATATTAAACTCATCAACGACATGCTCAGAATACAATAAAACATAGGAAAAAGAGGTTCATACCAAAGGAAGACTGTCTTCGTATGTGTGAACCTAAAGCAGTAGAAAACTTCCCACTGATCTACCAGCACCCGACAAGTCTATCGACTGTTACTGCATGATCCAACCGTGCAAATAAAAATTCGATTCTAGATTTGTTGTACAAATAAAAATACCATCTTTATGAATAAACGCTTTACTCGAATTGAAAGAAATAGTATATTTACATAGCAATAAGCACTTTACAAAAATAAGGTTCCTTTTTAATTCAGGAACAATATATACATCATTTAAAATTAGAAACCTATTCTGTAAAGTCAACTGGAGCCCTCCCACTGCCACAGTTGAGACGACGTGCCCGGTGCCTACTCGCATCGTCATCTCACCAGCCTACAGCTGCCGCCAAGATTTAATCCCCTGAAAAGAAGAACAAACATTGTTAGTGGCACTTGAATCAATTATCCAAGCCGAATCATCATTCTCCACTAAACAAGTTTCGAGCACAAGTAAATCATATTTACCTTTATCCGCCTTGGCTGCTTTCTTCTCCTTCAAATACCGAGGACAGTTCCTCTTCTAATGTCCATCTTAGTTGCAATGGAAACACTTTCCCTTAGCAACTGGTGGACGCCTCCTTGGGGCGACAGGCGGTGGGTTAGCAGGTGCCTTTCCTTTTCCCTTACCACCCTTCTTATTCTTCCCCATTGCAAAGTTAGAAGTAGAAGGTGCAGACTTCGTTCCTAAGGTCGAACCTCTATGGAACATTCTTGAGGATGAAGCAACATTTGCCTCAACCTTCTGCCTCTCCTTACTTTTCAGTAAAGATTGGTATGTCTACAACTCGTTGAGGAGAGTTGTAAGGTTATATTTCACTTTGTTAAGAATCACATTGCTAACAAAGTGCAGGAAGCTCTACGGAAAAGAATGTAGGATTATGCTAACCTAGCTGCCCTCATCGATGGTAGACCCATTCAACTCCGCCACATTGAAGTGGACCATCGTGTTTAGCACATGTTCACGAACAGAGGTGCCTTCTTGCATTTTGGAGTTGAATATGTATTTAAGAGCCTTATGCATAAGCTATTAAGATGGTTATCCAAACATCCCCCGCAAAGACTCCATGATCTCACGGGCTGAGACCATAGACTCATGCTTCTTAGCCAAGACTTCAGAAAGACTTGCCAAGATATAGGCTCAGGCCTTCTCATTCGCCCTTGTCCATCGCTCGTATGCCTCCCGAACATTTCGAGCGATATTTGGAGCAGGAAGAGAAGAACGAGCCTCCGTAAGAGCGAACATAAGATCCTCGATGATTAGGATCGTCGTGATCATATGTTTCCATGTTGAAAAATTGTCGCTATTTAATTTTTCGGCACTTAACAACGATAAAGTGGCTGTAGCCATTTGAAAAAGTTGCTGAAAATACAAACGAATCTTGATTAATTTTTTCTAAATCCACTTTTAAACCAATTAGTTTTGCAAAAAAATTTCAAGTACCCTAAGTTATAGACTTCTATTTTGCAATGATGCCCCAATGAGTCAGGACAAACGCCACTTGTGGATATCAGTTGCCCCTTCACTAGGATGAGACATTCTCAACCATTAGGTAGAACCAACTCTTGGAACTGAACCTAACAGCCACCATTTTTTCGGTCCAGAATCATTAACATTTAACTATTCTGTGTAAGTGTAACCCCTCTTTTTCGGTGCCAAAGTCCCGTCCTAATGCGCTTACTGTAGGGAAAAGATAGATTAGGACAAGAGACTAAGTTACCTTATCCTATTATAGAAGATCAAATAAAGAAACGTGCAAAACTACCATCCTTTAGGGGGACACTCCCAAGGTGCCTCAAGGCGATGTGTAGTAACTTTATTCAACCTAACGAGGGAGACCGAAGGATATGCTGTCGCACTTCTCTCTCCCACTTACTATGAACATTCTCTCCATCCACCTTGATATTGACCTACCCAAACACCATCCGTTCGGGGGACTCGCCAAAGATGTCGCGAGGCCGAGGATAGATCTCACGGTGTGGACTTTAGAAGAAAAGCAAAAGGTTTAAGTGAAGCATCTTATGCCCCAAGTACCTCCCACTGAATGTTATTCCTAAGGATTCATTAACCTAGACAATCCGACTACTGATTTTAGTCTAAGTGGTCTTTTTAAAGCCTTCTCATAAACAACATTTGTTTATGAAATATAAACAAGTTCAAGTAGTCACATTTAAACACTTTAATGGACTGTTCTTAACTTGCATGCATGCATCAAATCTATCTAATTCACCTTTCCAGGTAAGTTCTCAGTTGTTACGTTTCCATCAACTTAAATACCCCAGCCTAGACAGAATCCGCCTTAGACAAAAGGTCCTTTATAGATAGATTTGCTACACATTAACCTTTTATTAGCCAATTTAATCCTATTAAACTGATTAAAAGATTAAAGCCTTAGGGTCGCTAATCATATTAGAATCGTGATCTTAAGTCTATGTGATCCAAGTTTTAAACATTTAAAACCATGAATTAAACCTAAGTGAGCATGCATGTCTTTCTTATTTCTTTTAGTTCTAATTTCTCTTTAACTCTTAAAAAGAAACAACAAAATTTTTTTTTGCGCATAACGAGGCGTTTATAACAATTATAAAGTAACCTATGTGTCATGCTTCATGCAATGTCCGATCATTACTATATAACTTTTATATAACGCATAATAACGAAGCAAACATGCTATCATTCACTCTTATACTATAACAATTATAATATAAAGATGATGCATGTCAATGCCTTTTATGCATGCATAAATATAACTCTTATATTATATGATGCATGAGCATGCTCTTACATAATAAAATCCTGCTTCTCTAAATTATAACAACTACAATAAAGAAATGATGCATGATCAATGAATAACCTTAGGTCGGATTTACTATATGTGCATACCATATGACATATAAAACATACATCGCTTGTATTAAACAAATAGATTAATGGATCGGGATGAGCCTTTAAAAAAAAAAACCAGAATGGAAAAAAACTATCTATTACATTTTTCATTGAGCAATCCGGTTCACAGGCGAACCGGGTCTTGAACCGCCAGGAGGTCTCTATCGTGTAGCAATCTTTAGCAGGTAGACGATCGTTCAACGCATATTAGACGATAGGAACATTAGCAAACGATCGCGTAGACGACGATGAGGCTACAAAGCCTGATCGTCCATGCAATCGTGTAGCGCGACGAAAAGTAAACCCAATTTACCTTGAGTTACTAAGCGATCGCTTTGTCAGTTACTAAGCGATGAAGACTTGCTGACCTAAACGATCGTTTAGCGCGCTTTAACGATACGCGAGCGTCTGATCGTCTAACTTATGCGTGCAACTTGTAACCGATTTACCTTGCGATGCTAAGCGATCGTTTAGTCAGTCACTAAGCGATTAAGCTTGCTGACCTAAACGATCGTCGAGCTCACATGTACATTAAACGATACTCAGCAATCGCGTGCCTGATCGTCAACCCGATACGACCAACTTTTGATCGCGTACCCCATCGTTCAACCGATGCGTTCAACCACGATCACTTAGTCCTTCACCTTCACGATGCGATGGACAACGATCGCATAGAACCTTTTCTGCACAATGCGATCAACCCTAGATCATCTCCTTCCTTAAAGAGTCGCAACCTTTGCCCAAAACTTCGACGAATGACTCAAAACTTCAAACACTTTGAATACAGACTAGAGTAGATTATATATGCCCAAAAACATAGGGGCCTTTACATACAACCGCAAATGTAAAAGGAATTAAACAGACCGAGGCAAATCTTCCCGAAAACATCCATTAATCTGACACATGCACAACAGTATTAACACTTAAAACAACATATAAATGCACCCATCATGAATGTAAACGTTATTTCGGTTCAACAAATGAAATCGGAGTATCAGAAACCTCTATCTTATACCAATTAAAGGATCTCATACCGAGAGTTCCATGAGCGGGCTTAGATCGCTCCGATTTCACAGTGACCGAAACATAAACGATATACATTCCATACTAATAGTTATGCATATTAAACTCATCAACAGCATGCTCAGAATACAATAAAACATAGGGAAAAGAGGTTCATACAAAAGGAAGACTATCATTGTATGTGTGAACCCAAAGCAGCCGAAAACTTCCTACCAATCTACCAGCACCCAACGAGTTTGTCGACTGTTAATATACGATTCGACCGTACACGAACAAGGTCGTGGGGACAACACCACCATAAGTGAAACCCGGGTATCCTTGACGTCAAAAACCAAAGAATGGGCTCTGATGAGTTTGGTAGAGGACGGAGGAGAAGATGTCGTTTAGATGTTAAGCGCGCGCGAGAAGAACTTTGCTATCGTATAATGGAGACGCTTATCGTATAGTGGAGCTACACGATCGTTTAGGAAAAACTGAACGATCGTTTAGGAAAGAGGTATACGAGCATTTGGAGAACACGTGAACTAGATGATCGTTTAGATGAATGAGCTTCTATCGTATACGCTCTCGCGATCGCTCTTTCATGGATTCTTTTTGGGCGCGAGCGATTAAAATGCACGACTGAATTATATCCTCAAATGAAAACGATTTTCAAAACTTTAACCCCCGGTTACCATAACCCTCGCGGCCCCACCTTCCCACGTCCGAACGTGGATTAATTGATTAATTATTAAATAATTAATCAATTAATTTAATTAATAAATATAATCATATTATATTTATATCCTATAGTTTGATATCATATATCTACTATAGTATTTTTCCTCTACTTAATATATTTATATCTAATTTCCTTCAAAATAATGTATCTCATACATTTAGCCAATTATATCATATATAATTAACCAGTCCAATTATATCATATATAATTGAACTTTCTCTTGTCAATTTGAACATTTCAAATTAACCCAAACACTGGTTCTCAACTTTATCCAAGCTACCCAGGTGACCTAATAGACCTGTGGCTAGAAGCTCTAACGGTACGTGAATAGCTGACTAAACTCTTTAGCCACGAGATTCACCATCTAACTGTTAGTGATTCCACTAAAGACCAACAACTGAACTCTTCTTACCACAAATATATTTCTGTGTCCATTGGATATAACCAATCATGAGTACGATGACCCTTCACAGATGCTCGTAAGTACAGTTAGGCCAATTTACCGTTTTGCCCCTATAGTCTCATCTCACTTCTTAAGTACCACTGATTCCTCTAACGAACAATGCAACATAGTCCAACTACGTGTGAACACCTCTCGAGCCAAGAGAAGGTGTGTGGCGCCACATCGTTCAAGCTCTGGAATCAGCCCTTAAGGGAGCCATCTATCTACTTACCCCGGCCTCGGGGAAGAAGTGAATTCCATCTTGTGTAGTTGAGTTCCCAGCTCCCAAATCAGACGAATCCCCAAAATGGTAGGTTTGAATCGGCGACTTGGCCACTCGCACCCATATAAATCAAATGACCGCCCTCAATGGCAGGAGTTCCCAACTTACTCAGGATTGAGGTCATGTTACCGATGGTCATCCTAGTGAAGTGAAGTCTTTATCATGAACGGTGTTATATAACGAGACATTAACACTTTGTGGTCAGGTCTTATACAAACTCTTTGTATAGAACGCCCCCGCTCGCATGTCCCCAACACGAATGATCAGGATCAGATGTTCTGTGGGAAGTAACAACACTTGTGACCATTCCACAAAGCGGGCCACGTCCGTAACATTACCAGGATAAGGTTTCCTTCCTATATCCATATACTACAGACCATTTTGGTTATCATTCAAGACATGATCCATTTGTATGTCACCACATACATTCTTAAGTTACATACAAATAATCAGGGATTTTATGTTTGTTGGTTTGTGGTAAAACAAATAAAACATATAATTGAGGAAAATCAAGATGTGAAGTAAATATCATATATTATACAACACAAGTGTTCGTACAAATTGTTTACAAACTACAGGGCACGAAATTGTAGAGCATCAACCCCAACAATCTCCCACTTGTCCTAAAGCGAAGTGGGGTGTACATAAAACCAGTACAAAACAATAAATTAGGGCATAAAAGCCCAGTACAAGAAAATCTCCACTTGCTCTAGTCCATCTGCGGGCGATCCTGTAGACTCATGTTCTGAAGGTGACCCTCAAATACTGTAGCTGTGAGAGCCTTCGTAAACGCAGTCAGCAACATTGTGCTTCGAAGCGATCTTCATGACGATCATGTCCCCTCGATGCACTATCTTGCGAATCAGATGATACATCTGTTCTATGTGTTTGTCGTGCCTGTGACTCCTCGGCTTCTTGGAGTTTTCCACTGCCCCACTATTATCACAATATAGGGTAATGAGTCTAGACATATCTAAAATGACTTCCAGTTCTATCAAGAACTTCCTGAGCTAGACGACCTCCTTAGCAGCTTCACAAACCGCTACGTACTTCGCCTCCATAGTGGAGTCGACGATGCACCCTTTCTTAGTGCTTCGCCACACTACAGCTCCTCTGTTAGAGTAAAGACTAGCCATGATGTGGACTTGCGAGAGCCCTTATCAGTTTGAAAGTCAGAATCCGTGTATCTAGTAAGGATCAAATCCTTAGATCCATACATAAGCATGTAGTCCTTCGTTCTCCGAAGATACTTGAGGATGTTCTTCAAGGCGGTCTAGTGATCCTGGATACACGGATAGTAGATGTTCTTCAATGCGGTCCAGTGACCCTGACTATACCCACAGCATAGTATATGTTTGGACGAGTACAGAGCATCACGTACATCAAACTGCCAACGGAAGATGCATATGGGACCTGCCTCATCCTCTTGAGGCATCTTAGGACACATGTCCTTAGACAAAGTGACTCTATGCCTGAACGGCAGTAGGCCCCTCTCGGAGTCCTGCATCGAGTACTTCAGCAACATCTTGTCAATGTACGATGCCTGAGACAGTGCTAGCACTTTGTTCTTACGATCCCGAAAGATCTGTATGACTAGAACAAACTGAACCTCTCCTAAATCTTTCATTTTGGAATTGGGTCGCTAGCCATTTCTTAACTGCAGTTAGTAGACCTACATCATTCCTAATGAGTAGTATATCGTCTACGTACAACACTAAGAAGACTACTGAAGAGTTGATGATCTTTTTGTAGACACAAGGTTCATCAATGTTCTGGTCAAAGCCATACGATTTTCCTCACCGTTCTTCCTATCTTTAATTTTCAGTAAAGATTGGTAGGTCTGATACCAATTATCTCCCACTTATCCTAATGACTCGGAAGACTAATGTACAATACAATATAAAAATGTACAATATACAATAAGCTAGGGCATACCCCAGTATCATCGCCCACTTGCCCTAGAAAATATGTCGCATGTCCTGCAGATCCAGACTCTCCAGGTGACCTTAAAACACTTTAGCCGTGAGGGCCTTTGTACAGGGATAACTTGTAGAAATACAAGTTATTTACCTTTTTTATTTAGATATTGTGGCAAAAAGAAAGAAAAGTTATGTCGATAGTATAGAAATTGGCTAAGAAATGCGAGAATTACAAAATGTCGTCAATACACCCACTAACATCATTGCGATGGTAGAGTAGAGTGTTTCAATTTCTGTTTTTCAGGAAATCAGTCACCGCATGCGTTAATGGCTCAAAGATAAAAGAAACAACGTATCTACGTCGCATTGCGTCCATCATTCAGTAATGAAGAAATGATCAACGCAATGATGACGCATGCGACAATCAATCAAGAGCTTAGCGATCAATGCAATTTCAACCGCATGAAGTAATAAAAATAACACCGCATGCGGCGATCGATCGAAGATGTAAAGAGCAACGCATTTGCGGAGTATTCTGACAAATGTACAGCTTTCATTGTGCATTTCTGACGGGTTGATTGTGTAACAGAGAGAATATTCACTCTGCCATTTCAGGAACTACCATAACCATAAAGTGGGGACCACGAAGACAAAGAGCCAAGCTTCACCTATAAAGAGCTTCTGCAAATTCACTGAAAAAATATACCTGAATACATAGAGACGTGTATATACTGATCTGAGAAAGAGACTGGTCTGAAGCGGTTTCTAAAGTAGGTCCGAGATAATTACAAGACAAGGCCGAGAGGTGAGTCTCCGGGCAAAGAATCCTTCCAATCTCCGCCATTGAAGCTCTGTGCGAAGGTCATTTCTACCAGAAGAGCAAGCCTGAGAGGGAAGCTCTCCTTTCCATTTCTACCACACGTCGGCAAGCAGAACCTTCTTTCGAAATCTGTGTTAAGACGTTGACACTTCTTCTGTATTTGTTTCTAATCTCTATTTCATCACTTGTATTCATCTTTTTAATCTTTCATTCATGCCATGTATCAAACGCTTAATCTTAGTATTAAATGTTATGATCATTACTAGTATCATCTCTCTGTCTATTTCCGTTCATCCATAATCCATTTTCTTCATGATATTTTTCTAATTTCCTGGGTAATTAGCAAGAATTAAGCAAGTAATTTAATTTGTGTCAAGGAAATAATTAAGTTTAGCTAAAGCATGCTCGATGGCATCTTCACCTGTGAGAGCAGAAGTGAAGATGTTGCCTATCGAGAAAGGGTTGGAAGAATGCGTTAACTAAAGTGAGTAGTACTTCTAGAGATGGAAGCAACCTTACGTTCATCACGTCCATCCCTGTTTCACCATAGAGATATGGGAACGCGGTCGGTCACCGAGAGGTGTACGCCAAGGGAAAGCGGAACCTTAGTTGCATCTTTAACGCAATTGACAAACTTGCGATGTTATTACTAATTACTCTTTCTATTTCTGATTCATCCATAAAGACTTGCCATCGCATACCATGACTTTTTGTACAACTTCACAGTCAGTTCTCAAACTCAGTATCCTGTATCATGTATATTGTATCTTGTATCTTGTATCATATTAGTTTAGGTTTTATTTTATCAACGCAATTTTATTTCATCACAATTTACATTATTGTATAAACAATCATTCTTTATTAATTGTAAAAACTGGTCTCATATACCACATGAATAACACATTAACGAAAACAATCTCTGTGTTCGACCTCGGATTATTCTGAGAAACTTACGTTGGAATTATACTTGGTTTCAACGCAAGGAAACTTATGACACGCATTACTCCATCACATACTAGAAGCATATCATTAACAACGCATATATTTAGAAGTAGTATCGCATAAAGAGTAAAGATATAAAAACATCATGTCAAGTTTATGGCATAGTGCACGCATAAAAAGAAATCCATTTTTAGCGTAATAGAGACTAATGTACAATAATACTCTGATGCGATCTTCATACTATCACATCACCGCGATGCACAATCTCCCTGATCACGTGATATTTCCATTCGATGTGCCCCGACGATGACTCTGAGGCTCCTTCGAATTTTCCATAGTCCCGCTGTTATTATAATAGAGAGTGATAGGTAAATCCATATTTGGAACAACTTCCAAATCTGAAAGGAATTTCCTAAGCCAAATAGTCTTCTTAGCTGCTTCACAAGCGGCTACGTATTTGACTTCCATAGTGGAGTTCGTAATGCATCCTTGCTTGATGCTTCGCCAGACTACAACCCCTCCATTCAGAGTAAACACTGACCCCGATGTCGATTTGTGAGAATCTTTATCGATCTAAAAGTCAGAGTTTGTGTATCTTATAAGGATCAGATTCTTTTCTTCATACACAAGCATGTAGTCCTTCATTCTCTGAAGATACTAAATGATCGTCTTGACCGCCGTCCAGTGATCAAATCCTGGATTGGACTGATACCGATTGAAAATCCCTACTGCATAGCAAATTTCGAGTATGGTACACAACATTGCATACATCAAGCTTCCTACAACAGAAGCATAGGGAATCCCTCTAATTTCCTCAACCTTTTGAGGTGTCTTAGGACATTGATCCTTAGACAAAATGATTCCATGCCTGAAGCATAACAAACCCCTCTTGAAATCCTGCATTCTGTATCTAATCAACATTTGATCAATGTACGATGTCTGAGACAGGGCTAACCATTTGTTCTTACGATCTCAAATGATCTGGAACCCTAGAACATATTGTGCCTCACCCAAATCTTTCTTTTGGAACTGAGCAGCTATAAATTCTTAATGTCAATAAAATACCCTACATCATTCTCAATGAGTAGGATATCATCTACATACAGTACCAGGAAAGCTACTGATCTGTAGATGATCTTCTTTTAAACACCAGGCTCATCAATGTTTTGATCAAAGCCAAACAACTTGATAGCAGTGTCAAATCTGATGTTTCATGATCTAGATGCTTGTTTCCGCCCATAAATTGACCTATTAAGCTTGCAAACTCTTTGCTCTTGATCTGGAATGATGAACCCCTCTGGTTGAGTCATATAGATGGTCTCCTCAAAATTACCATTAAGAAAGGCAGTCTTGACATCCATTTGCCATATTTCATAATCATAAAACGTGGCTATGGACCAGAGAATCCGAATAGACTTGAGCATGACAACAGGTGAGAAAGTTTTCTCATAGTCAACTCCCTCAACCTGGGTATAACCTTTGCCACGAGTCTAGCCTTAAAGGTTTGCACCTTTCCATCTACACCTCTCTTTCATTTATAGATCCACTTACACCCAATAGGTCTTAACCCATCAAGTGGATCAATAAGCTCCTTGACGTTATTGAAGTACAAAGACTCCATTTCTTGGTTCAGTGCTTTAACCCATTTATCTTTGTCAACATCCTCTATTGCTTTCTTAAAAGACAACGGATCCTCAACCCCATCATTCGTAATGATGTTTTGGGCTTCAGTAAAACCCATGTAGTGATCCGGTGGGTTCATAACCCTCCCACTACATTGAGGCAGTCTCAACTCTTGAGCTGGTTGACTAGACTTGCCGACCTTAACAACTATTATTGATCTGTTGGCCTGCTCAACAACTCTTGTTGAACCCTCAGCAGTCTCAGTCTTACTAGAGATCTCACGAAAATGAGCTTACTTCGTGACTTATGATCTCTCATGTGGTCTTCTTCCAAGAAGATAGCATTTGTAGAAACAAACACTTTGTTCTCACTCAGATCATAGAAGTATCCAACTCTCGTTTCCTTGGGGTAGCCTACAAAGAGGAAACCTTCAAACGTGGTTCCAACTTCTTTGGGTTAGTCACTAGCACATGTTCAGACAACCTCAAATCTTGAAGTGGTATAAACTGCCTTTACGACCTCTCCATTATTCAAAAGGTGTTTTAGAAACACTTTTCGAGGGAACTTTTAGATTTCAGAAACAATCTCAACCATTAGATAGATTTTAGAAACAATCTCACACATAATTGTTAAGGATGTTAACAAATTCTAGACCGAACAATGGTAACTGTTAGATTCAGTTACAAGGAGTTGTTTATGTCTAATAGTTGAGATTGTCTCATTCCAGTGAAGGAGCAGCATCATTGCAAAATAAATGTCACTTAGGGTACACTAGAACTATTTTTCTAAAACTTGATTGGTTTTAAAGTGGTTTGATGCAAGTAGACTTAATAAGTTTGTTCATTTTTCAACATTTTTAAATATGGCTACCGCTACTCTTTAATTACTTTTTGCTGATAAACTGACTGGCGAGAATTACACTAGTTGGAAAAACACAATTAACATGATAGTGATCATCGATGACCTAAGGTTTGTCCTTATGGAGAAGTGTCTTCCTATTCCACCTCCTAACGCTGCTCGAAACATTCGAGACGCATATGAGCGTTTCACACGGGCGAACAAAAAGGCCCGAGCGTATATCTTGGCCAGCCTTAACGATGTTTTTGCCAAGAAGCATGAGCCCATGATCACTGCACACGAGATCATGGAGTCCCTGAAGGGAATATTTGGATAACCGTCCGTGCAGCTCAGGCACGATGCCTTGAAGTACATCTTCAATTCACGTATGAAGGAGGGAACATTTATTTAGGAACATGTTCTCAATATGATATACCACTTCAACGTGGCAGAGATGAATGGGTTAAGCATCGATGAGGCCAGCCAGGTTAGCATTATTCTGGAGTCGTTACTAGAAAGCTTCCTTCACTTTGTAAGCAACGCTGTTTTGAACAGGGTTGACTACAACCTTACAACTCTACTCAATGAGTTGCAAACTTTCCAATCTTTGCTGAAAAGCAAGGAGAAGAAGGTTAGTGAGGTAAATGTGTCCTCATCTTTCAAAAAGTTCCATAAAGGTCCAACCTTTGGAAATAAGTTTGCACCTTCTACTTCCGGCACTAGAAAGTGGAAGAAGAAGAAGGGTGGTAAGGGGAAGGCACCTGTTAACCCACAACCTGCTACTTCAAGGGGTAGGCAACCATTGAGGGTTGATAAAGGAAAGTGTTTCCATTGCAACCAGGAACAGGCATTGGAAGCGAAACTACCCACGTTATTTGGCTGAAAAGAATAAGGCCAAACAAGGTGAATGCGATTTATTAGTTTTAGAAACTTGTTGAGTGGAGAATGATGATTCTTCCTGGATTATTGACTCTAGGGTCACTAACCATGTTTATTCTTCAATTTAGAGAATTAGTTCCTGGCGGCAGCTTAGTGCTGGTGAGATGACGATGCAAGTTGGAATTAGGCGCGTCGTCTCAACAGTGGCAGTGGGAGGTCTCCGGTTGACTTTACAGAATAGGCTTATCATTTTGAATGATGTTTATGTTGTTCCCGAGTTAAAGAGAAACTTAATTTCTATAAAGACGTTGCTTGAATGTAATTATCAAATACATTTTTTAGTTAATAAAGTGTTTATTTCAAAAAAATGGTGTTGATATTTGTTCATCTCAACTAGAAAGTAATTTGTATGTGCTAAGGCCGTTAGCAAAAAATGCCCTCCATAACATAGAGATGTTTAAAATTGTCGCAACTCAAAATAAACGACTTAAAATTTCTCCTAAAGAAAATGCCCAACTTTAGTACCTACGTTTAAGGCACATTAATCTCAATAAGACTGAGAGGTTGGTGAAGAATGGAATTCTAAGCAAGTTAGAAGAAAATTCTTTACCTATGTGTGAGTCATGCCTTAAAGGTAAAATGACTAATAGGCCTTTTACTGGAAAAGGTTATAGGACCAAATAGCCTCTAGAGCTAGTGCATTCAGACCTTTGTGGTCCGATGAATGTGCAAGCCAAGGGAAGTTATGAATATTTCATCACTTTCATTGATGATTATTCAAGGTATGGGTACGTTTATTTAATGCAACATAAGTTTGAGTCCTTTAAAAAGTTCAAAGAGTTGAAGGTTGAAGTTGAAAACGCATTAAATAGAACGATTAAGACACTTCGATTTGATTGAGGTGGAGAGTTTTTGGATTCTGAGTTCCAGAACTATATGATAGAACATGGAATAGTTTCCCAACTCTCAGCATCTGGTACACCTCAGCAGAATGGTGTATCAAAGAGGAGAAATCGAACCCTGTTGGACATGGTTCGGTCGATGATGAGTTATGCTTCCTTATTGATTCGTTTTGGGGTTTTATAGTAGAGACTACAGTTTTTATCCTGAACTATGTACCCTCCAAGAGTGTTGCCATAACACCTTTAGAGTTATAAAATGGTCATAAAACTAGTTTACATCATTTCCGTATTTGGGGTTGTCTAGCATATATGCTTGAGGCTAATCCTTAGAAATTGAAACCACGTTCGAGGTTATGCCTATTTGTAGGCTACCCCAAGGGAACGAGAGGAGGTTATTTTTATGATCCTAAAGAAAACAAAGTGTTTGTATCGACAAATGATACTTTTCTTGAAGAGGATCATATATGGGAGCACAGACTTAGAAGAAAAATCATGTTGAATGTGCTTTCCAAAGAAACTACTGAATCTTCACCAAGAGTTGTTGAAGAGCCTGCTACCTTAACAAGAGTTGTTGACGTAGGTTCATCTAGTAGGTTTAATTCACCTCAAGTGTTGAGAAAACCTTGATGTAGTGGGAGGGTTGCAAACCCACCTATCCTATATAGGTTTAACTGAAATCCTGGCTATAGTAGCTGATGGCGAGGTTGAAGATCCACTGTCTTATAAGAAGGCAGTGGAGGATGTTGACAGATATGAATGGATCAAAGCCATGGATCTCGAAATGGAGTCTAGATACTTCAATTCAGTTTAGAATCTCGTAGATCAACCTGATGGGGTTAAACCAATAGGTTGTAAATGGATCTACAAGAGAAAATGGGGTGCTGATGGGAAGGTGTAAACCTTCAAGGCTAAACCGGTGGCAAAGGGTTATACCCAGATAGAGGGAGTCAACTATGAGGAGACTTTCTTGCCTGTTGCCAAGTGGAAGTCAATCCGGATCCTTCTATCCATTGCCTCATATTATGACTATGAGATATGACAAATGGATGTCAAAACTGCTTTTCTGAATGCCAATCTTGAGGAGACCATTTAATTGGTGTAGCCTGAGGGATTTATAGTCCAAGGTCAAGAGCAAAATGTTTGCAAGCTGAATCGGTCCATTTATGGACTGAAACAGGCATCTCGATCTCGGAATATAAGGTTTGATATTGCGATCAAATCTTATGACTTTGATCAGAATGTTGATGAACCTTGTGTCTACAAGAAGATCATCAACAAATCAGTAGTTTTCCTAGTATTATACATAGATGATATCCTACTCATGGGGAATGATGTAGGCTTACTGACTATAGTTAAGAACTGGCTAGCGACCCAATTTCGAATGAAAGATTTGGGAGAGGCTCGGTTTGTTCTTGGTATACAAATCTTTCGGGATCGTAATTACAAAATGTTAGCACTATCTCAGGCATCATATATTGACAAGATGTTGATCATATATTCGAGGTAGAACTCCAAGAGGGGCCTATTTCCTTTCAAGCACAGAGTTACATTGTTTAAGGAATAGTGTCCTAAGACACCTCAAGAGGTTGAGGAAATGAGACGGGTCCCCTATCCATCTGCCGTGGGCAGTTTGATGTATGTGATGTTATGTACTAGACCTAACAGCTGTTATGCAGTGGGGATAGTCAGTAGCTATCAGTCCAATCTAGGATATGATCACTGGACAACTGTCAAGAACATCCTCAAGTATCTACGATGAACGAGGGACTACATACTTGTATGTGGTTTTAAGGATTTGATCCTTACAAGATACATGAATTCTGATTTTCAGACCGATAGTACGACGAAGCACCAAGCAGGGGTGCATCGCGGACTCCACCATGGAGGCCAAGTATGTAGCAGTTTGTGAAGCTGCTAAGGAAGCCATTTGGGTCAGGAAATTATTGACTGATCTGAAAGTTGTTCCAGACGTGTCTAAACCCATCACCCTTTATTGTGATAATAATAGTGTTGTGGCTAATTTCCGTGAGCCTTGGAGTCATAAGCGCGACAAGCACATTGAGCGAAAATACTATCTCATCCAAGAGATTTTGATGGGATACACAAGCATGCAACAGAAGCAAACATAATCAATAAGCACTCTAATTACATTTAATTTGAGTTCTAAAAGCATGCTTTTGCAAGAAAAACACAAAAGGGTTTCTGATTATATGCCTTTGATAAATTCTGCCAAATCCAAGCTGCTCTTCACGTTAATTCAGCTGCAAATTGTTAGTGAACCACCAAGAGATCTTCTCTACTATTCTCAGCCTTGAATTTGAGTGGTGGAACTTGAATTTGAGGGAATTTTTGAAGTTAGAAAATGTGGGGTTTTGTGAGGAAAAAGATGAACATCATAAAACTCTTTTCTACAAGATGTGGGGTTTACTCTTTCTTCTTCACAATTCAGGAGGTTTTTAATACCATCAACATTTAAACACTTCATCAGCCATGAATGCCAGTAGCTAGTTAAAGGTTCCAAGTGGGATTTGTGACTGAAGGAACTTTGTTTACAGAGAATCTTTGAGCAGAAGCGGATCGTCCAAATTCCATTGTGATTGAATGCATACATTTACAGTCATACAGAATAAATTATGCATAAATCTTAAATTACAGCATGCTTTGAAAATAAAAAATAAAAAAAAGGATCAAGAGACTATACCTTTGAAGAACCCTTCTTCAAGTAATCCCTCGAATGTACTCATTCACGAACGTGTTGAACAACTCGAGCACTCCTCGAACAAGCAGCAAACAACAACTCAATTATCGAACCAAATAGGACACTAGCACTTGGTGACCGTGCTATTCTCGGTGTGAGAATCCAGGAGTGGTGGGCTCTGGCTAATTTTTGTTAGAGGGGAAGTTTGGTGTAGAGAAGGAAGACGATCGAGTAGACGAACAACACTATCGTATAAACGAACAAGTCTATCACATAGACAAGTCTCTCGATGTGTAGATAATGAAGCTATCGTATAGTCTTTCAAGAAATCGTGTAGATACTCGATTGTTAATTCGATTGTATTTCTTGTCTTACGAAATAATTAGAAAACCATTTTCTTTTATCCCACTTTTTCCATAAAACCAAATAACTACCCACTAAGGGTGGTTAGAGAGAAAAAGGATAATGATCAAATAATAAATAAATTATAAATAAATATGATAACTAACTTATCATATTATATTTATAACCTATAGTTTTAATATTGCATCATATGCAATATATAAACCAAGTTCTTTTTCTCTATTTAATGGCATTTAATATAAATCATATTTATATTAAATTTAATAACTATGAATCTTATTCATAGAAAATAAATTTGAATCATATTCAAATATTTATTCCTCCAATTAAACAATAATGTAACAAATACATTATATCAATTATATCATATATAATTGAATTAATTTGATTATATCATATATAACTAAATTCCCCCTTATTAATTTGAACATTTCAAATTAATCCAAAAACTGATTCTCAACTTAAATCTATTGAGCTACCAAGGGGACCTTATGGACCTGTAGCTTGAAGCTCCATTGGTATGTGAATAACTGATTAAACACTTTAATCACATTATCCACCATCTGTTAACTACCAGGCACTCCACTAAAGACTGACAACTGCACTCTTCGCACTACAGATATATTTCTGTGTCCATTGGATATAACCAATCAACAGTATGATGACCCTTCACAAATCGCTCATAAGTACAGTTGGGTCAAATTACAGTTTTGCCCCTGTAGTTACATCTAACTCCTTAAGTACCACTAATCCCTCAAATGAACAACAGATCATAGTCCCATAATGACTAAACCCCTCTTGAGCCAAGAGAGGGTATGGGTCACATTGTTCAAGACCCGGAATCAGCCTTTAAGGTCGCAATTTATGTACTTACCTCCACTTCAGGGAAGAAGTGAATTCCATCTTGTGTAGTTGAGTTCCTAGCTCCCCAATCAGACGAATCCCCAAAATGGTAGGCTTGTTGAGTCGGCGATCTGGCCATTCTCACCCATGCCAATCAAAGGACCGCCCTTATAGGTAGGAGTTCACAACTCACTCAGGATTAAGGTCATGTTAACTATGGTCATCCTAGTGAAATGAAAGTCTCAATTATGAACGGCGTTATATAACGAGACTAAACATTTCATGGTCTGATCTTATATGAACTCCTTTGTATAAAATATCCCTGCTCACATGTCTAATACATGAATGATCAGGATCATATCATTTGTAGCACTTTACAACATTTGTAACAACTACAAAGCGGGCCATACTCATAGTGTCACCAGGATAAGGTATCCAGCCTTATCCATATACTACAGACTATTTAGCTTATCACTTAAACACGATTCACTTGTATGTCTTCACATACATTTTTAAGTTACATCGATAACCATGGATGTTAGTTTTTTGGTTTATGGTTAATCCAACTAAAATACCATATATTTCATAGACAAAAGTGAATAAAATATCATATATTATAAATCACAGGATGTTTGTTCATACACTTTACAAACTATAGAACCCTACGAGATTTAAGGCATTAACCCCAACAGTCTCCCACTTGTCCTAAAGCTAGTGGAGTGTACAAGATAATCAAATTACAAGCACACAAAACAATAAACTAGGGCACAAATGCTCAGTACAAGATCTCCCACTTGCCCTAGTCAAATCATGGTCTGTCCCACACACCCATACTCTACAGGTGACCCTCAAATACTGTAGCCATGAGGGCCTTCGTAAATGGATAAGCAACGTTGTGCTCTGAAGCTATCTTTATGACAATCAAGTCCCCTCAATGCATAATCTTTAGGATTAGATGATATTTTTGCTTAATGTGCTTGCCGCGGTTATGACTCTGAGCCTCACGGAAATTCGCTACAGCACCACTTTTATCACAATAAAGGGTGATGGGCCTAGACATATCTAGATCAGTCAGGAATTTCCTGAGCCAAACAGTCTTCTTAGCAACTTCACAAGCTGCTACATACTCGACCTCTACGATAGAGTCTGTGATGCATCCTTGCTTGGTGCTTTGCCATACTATAGCTCCTTCGTTAAGAGTAAACACTGATTCTGAAGTGGATTTTCGAGAATCCCTATCAGTCTGAAAATCAGAGTTTGTGTATCCCGTAAAGATTAAATCCTTAAAACCATATAGAAGCATGTAGTTCCTTGTTCTCTGAAGATACTGGAGGATGTTCTTGATGGATGTCCAGTGATCATATCTTGGATTAGACTGATATCTATTGACTATCCCAACTGCGTAGCAGATGTCAAGTCTAGTACATAACATCGCATACATTAAACTGCCTAGGGTAAAGGCATAGGGGACCCGTCTCATTTCCTTAACCTCTTGAGGTGTCTTAGGACACTGTTCTTTAGACAATGTAACTCCGTGCTTGAAAGGCAATAAACCCCTCTTAGAGTTTTGCATCGAGTACTTGATCAACATCTTGTCAATGTACGATGCCTGAGATAGTGCTAGCATTTTATTTTTTTCGATCCCAAAAGATTTGAATCCTAAGAACAAACTAAGTCTCTCCCAAATCTTGCATTTGGAATTGAGTCAATAACCAGTTTTTAACTGAAGTCAGTAAGCCTACGCCATTCTCAATGAGTAGGATATCATCTATATATAACACTAGGAAAACTATTGGATGGTCTTCTTGTAAACACAAAGTTCATCAACGTTCTGATCAAAGCCATAAGATTTGATCGCAATATCAAACTTTATATTCCAAGATCAAGATGCCTGTTTCAATCCATAAATGGACCGATTCAACTTACAAACCTTTTGCTCTTGACCTTGGACTTTGAATCCTTCAGGCCGCAATATATAAATAGTTTCCTTAAGATTGTCATTCATAAAAGCAGTCTTGACATCCATTTTCCATATCTTACAGCTAGTCATAATATGAGGCAATGGATAGGAGGATGTGGATAGACTTCAACATGGAAACATGCGAGAAAGTCTCCTCATAGTCAACTTCCTCTACCTGGGTATAACCCTTTACCAGTAATCTAGCCTTGAGGGTTTGCACCTTCCCATTAGCACACCGTTTCCTTTAGTAGATCCATTTATAACCTATAGGATTAACCCCATCAGGTTGATCTACAAGATCTCAAACTGAATTGAAGTACATAGACTCTATTTTGAGATCCATGGCTTTGATCCATTCATCTCTGTCAACATCCTCTATTTCCTTCTTGTAAGACAACAAATCTTCAACCTCGCCATCAGCTACCATAGCTAGGATTTCAGTTAAACCCATATAGCGAATGGGTGGGTTCACAACCCTCCCACTACGTCGAGGTTCCCTTAAAACTTGAGGTGGATTTGACCTACTAGATGAATCTACATCAACAACTCTTGTTGAGGTAGTAGGCTCTTCAACAACCCTTGTTGAAGATTTAGTAGTGTCTTTGGAAAGCTCATTCATCATGATTTTGCTTCTAGGTCTATGCTCCCTTATCTGATCCTCCTCAAGAAAAATAGCATTTGTCGATACAAACACTTTGTTTTATTTAGGATCATAAAAATAACATCATCGCGTCCCTTTAGGGTAGCCTACAAATAGGCATAACCTCGAACGTAGTTCTAATTTCTTAGGATTAGCCTCAAGTACATGTGCTAAGAAACCCGAGATATAGAAATGACATAAACTAGCTTTACGACCATTCCACAACTCCAAAAGTGTTCTGACAACACTCTTAAAGGGAACAAGGTTCAGGATATAAGCTGCAGTCTCTATTGTAAAACCCTAAAACGATTCAGGCAAGGAAGCGTAACTCATCATCGACGGAACCATGTCAAACATGGTTCAATTTCTCCTCTCTGATACACCATTCTGCTGAGGTGTACCAAGTGCTGAGAGTTGGAAAACTATTCCATGTTCTATTATATAGATCTGGAAATCAGAATCCAAAAACTCTCCACTTCTTTCAGATCGAAGAGTTTTAATCATTTTACTTAATGTATTTTCAACTTCAGCCTTGAACTCTTTGGACTTTTTCAAAGGACTCAGACTTATGTTGCATTAAATAAACGTACCCATACCTTGAATAATCATCTGTAAAAGTGATGAAGTATTCATAGTCTCCCCTGGCTCAGACATTTAACGGACCACAAAGGTTTGAATGTAGTAACTCTAGAGGCTCTTTGGCACTATAACCTTTTCCAATAAAAGGCCTTTTAGTCATTTTGCTTCAAGGCATGACTCACACACTGGTAACTAACTTTTGCCTATGAGGGTGGTCCTTTGATTTGTATGGGTGAGAGTGATCAGATCACCGACTCAACAAGCCTACAATTTTGGGAATTCGTCTGATTGGGGAGCTTAGAACACAGCTACACAAGATGGAATTCACTTCTTCCCCGAGGTAGGGGTAAGTAGATAAATTGCTCCCTTAAGGGCTGATTCTGAGTCTTGAACAATGTGGCGCTACACCCTCTCCTAGCCCGAGAGAGGGTTTAGTCATAATTGGAATATGATCTATTGTTTATTAGAGGGATCAGTGATACTTAAGGAATTAGATGTAACTACAGGGGCAAAACGGTAATTTGGCCTAGGAGTCATCGTACTATTGACTGGATATATCCAATGGACACAGAAATATATCTGTAGTGCGAAGAGTGCAGCTGTTGGTCTTTAGTGGAGTGTCGGACAATTAACGGATAGTGAATAATTTAATTAAAGGGTTTAATTAATTATTCATGTACGTTGGAGCGTCAAGCTACAGGTCCATGGGTCCCTTTGGTAGCTCAATAGGATTAATTGAGAATCAATTTTGGGATTAATCTTAACGGATTAATTTGAATTGTTCAAATTGATAAAGGTATTTAATTATATATGATATAATTAAGTTGATTCAATTATATGTGATATAATTGTCATGATGTATTTGATACATTATAGCTTAATGGAAGGAAATAAATATTTGAATCAGATTCAAATATAGTTTATATGAATGAGATTCATAGTTGTTAAATTTAATATAAATATGATTTATATTAAATATCATATAAGAGAGAAAATAAACTATAGTTTATATTATATGTGATACAATATTAAAACTATGGGTTATATGTTATATTTGATATATCATATAATTATATATATATATATAACTAACTTATCATATATATATATATTATGATAAGTTAGTTATCATATTTATATTTATATTAATTATTATTTTAATAATAAGAAAGAGAGTTACAACTCCTTTCCCCTTCTTTTCTCTCCACCCACGTAAGTGGGTGGTAGTTATATATGGCAAGTAGAAAAGAAATACTTTTTCTTCTTCTTGCCAAGATTGTTGATTATGATAATGAGAAAACAACATAAGAGTTCTGTGTGTTTTTTTAGTTTTTAGAACACTTTAATTCCTTCTTCCTCTCCACAAAAGTTCCCTTGAATCGAAAATAGCCAAAACCCAACACTTCTGGGTTTTCACTCCGAGAATACCGAGGAAACCTTTGTGGTCATGTTCGTTCTTGTTCGAGGTTATTCTTGAAGAAAGTCTTCAAGGAGTTTGTGTTCGAGGGAAATCATGAAGAAAGGTCTTCAAAGATGAGGTGTCTGAAATCTTTTCATTAGCATGTTATAATTTATAATTAAATGCATATCTTGTTTCTTGTTTACTATAAAATTTATACTCGATGAAAAATGTTTGTTGGTCGATCCACTTCCGCTCAAGGTTCTCTTCTCATAGAGTTCCTTCAATTGGTATCAGAGCCAAGTTGTAGGTTTCCAATTCTAAAATCCATTCATTTATTGAATCGTTTTACAGTAATGGTGGGTTTTATTTTCTGCATTCTGTTTCATGCAATGAATGGTTGTGGATGTAATTTATTGATGAATGTTTTGGGATAGAACTCTCTGTTTTAAGGCTTTCTTTGTTTACAATTTTGTTTGTAAAGGCCCCTGTATTTTTAGGCATTAATCATGCTATAGCGTCTGTATTTGTAAGTTTGAATCGCTCGTGTTGTTCTCATGAAGCTTAAAAGAAAGGTTGCAGAGCAATTTTTCGATCATGTAGCTCTTGCTAAGTGATCTTGTAGCTTTTGCTACACGATCGTGTAACATTTGCTAAACGATCGTGTAGACTTTGCTACACGTTTGTGTAGTATTTGATGCTACAAGATCGTGTAGACTTTGCTACACTATTGTGTAGCTTTTGCTACAAGATCACACAGTTTCTTGCTACATGATCACTACAAGATGATTTGTTGAATGGCGGTTTGATTCGAGCGGTTCAAGACTCGTTCACCTATTTCGAACCGGATGATTCAAGCTTTTGTAGTAGTTAGCCTTTTAAGTTTTTTTAGAGGTCCTATCCCAGTCCATCAACTGTTAATGTAAATATACATGCAATGTATGTTTAATATTATATGTCATAATGTATGTCATATAGTTTTAAAACGCACCATAGGTTATGCATTTATATTCATGCATCGTTTTATATTATAAGTGTTATAATATATGAATATGCATGATTCTAAATTACATAAAGCATATTCATGCATCATATAGTATAAATGTTATATTATATGTATGCATGCATTATAGCATATCCATGCATCATTTATATTATAATTGTTATAATATATAGTTGAATGGATGTATGGAAAGTATGCTAAGTATGATTCATTACTTAGTTATATAATTGTTATATATTAGTAATGAATGAAGATTACATGAAGGATGACATTACCTTAGGTTAATTTATAAATGTTATAATTAATTGAATTATGTCAAGCATGCAATGGTTGTTTTTAATTGTTTCATTTATTTATAATTATTATAACTAAATGAAATTAGAATTAAAATCAATAATTAAGAGTTGCATGGAAACCTTAGGCTATAATCATTTTTTAAAATTATTTTAAAATATGATTGAGATAGACCTAAGATCACATTTCTAATGAGATTAGAAATCTAAATTCAATCTTTTAATCGGTTTAATATGATTAAATTGATTCTTAATAAAAGATTAAATATGTAACAAATATATCTATAAGGTACCTTTTGGCTAAGACGAGTTCTGGCTAGGCTGAGATACTTAAGTTGATGGAAACTTCGCACCCCTACCTGGGAACCTACCTGGAAAGGTGAATTAGATAGATTTGTTACATGAATGCAAATTTGATCAAAATCTATTAAAGAGTTTAATGAGACTTCAATCAAAATTGTTTAATCATGAAAGATAAGAGTTGTTTTTTAGCAAATTAAACAAACACTTTGATAAAATCAGTAGACAGATTTTTCCTTAAGTTAAATAACCCTAGATAGAACACTCAGTGGGAGGAAAATGGGGTATATGATACTTCATTTTAGCCTGTACACGTTTCTCCTTAAAAGTTCATACCATGAGATCTACACTTGGCCTCGAGACACCATGGGTGTCCCTCTATGGGTGGCATTTAGGTAGGTCAATAACAAGATGAATGAAGAGAGTGTTTATAGTAAGTGGGAGCAGAACATGTGACAACACAACCCTCGGTCTCTCTCATTAGGTTAAATAAAGTTTCATGCATCGCCTCCTGGCATCATGGGTGTCCCCCTAAAGGATGGTTGTATTGTATGACGCTTTATTCGATCTCCAAAATGGATAGGGTTGCTTTAATTTCATGTCCCAATTGGTTTTCCCTATGGTTGCCTCATTGGAGCGGAACTCTATAACCTAAAATGAGGGGTTACACTTACACAGAGTTGTTAAGGATGTTAACAAATTATGGACCAAATAATGGTGGTTGTTAGTTATAGTGACAAGGTGTTGTTTCTGTCTAATGGTTGAGAATATCTCATTTCAGTGAAGGGGCACTTGATCACCCTATGGTGACTTTTTTCCTACCTCATTGAAACATCATTGCAAAATAGATGTAACTTAGGGTAAGCTAGATTATTTTGCTAAAAACTGATTGATTTTCTTAAGCGATTTAATGCAAGTAGACTAAAATAGTTTGTTCTTTTTCAGTAAATTATTTAAATGGTTGATGCGTTGTGAATATGATGAAATAATGGTATATATTGCGATGGTGGTGTTTGCGTTGTATATGCAAGTTTTCCTAACAAAATTCAAGTATAAATCCTGCTAGGTTGCCTGGTAAGCCCAGGGTCGAACACAGGGACTATGGAGACAGTATGTGACGATAAATTCTGATTCCCTTGCGGTAACAATAAAAACGATAAGTTGGTAGGCATGTTTTTTTAAAATATAGATTCTATGCGGCGGAATTGAGAAAAGAGTTAATAACAGCGAAAGTTACAATGAATATGCGGGGAACGGTTTGAGAAGAGATTTAACTAACACTTCCTAAGATTGCGATCATGCTACACACATACAACAGCAGGTCATCTCTCAATGAAAATGTTATAGCTCTTAATTTTAGGATGCATGCGATGTATACGATGATGTCTATAGGACTTATGTCTAAGCCTCTATTCTTGTCTATGCGATGATGAATGACACACACATACACAAGGCGACCGCATACTATCATATCCTATTTCTAGGGTGCATGCGATGCATGTTAGCAAACAGAACTTATCTTTAAGTTTCTATCTCTTGCTTATGCGGTTCTAATCTAACTTTCTCAAGCCTAGATTCTAACTTAACTATCTCAAGTCTAAGTTCTTTCTTTAGACTACTCTCTCAAGTATCTCGAAAGGGTGATGGACGTATACATAAGACAAGATAATTGCATAAAATGAAGATCTTAGGTCATGCTAGCTAAGTGCTTCTCAACCCATTCGAAAGTTTAGTTACTCATGCTTAATGTAAAGAGAGTGAACCGATGTGGAGATGCAAATTCTATTTTATAAATAAAATAAGAATACATAATGACAATGGAAAGTAGGGATGGTGAGCCTGGTAGCAATGTCTTGCTTCCCAAGGCTTTTACACTGTGTTTTTGTTTACTCTGCCCAAAAGAATGTTCTTGCTTTTGAAAGAGTCGGCCCTCTCTCCGTTCCCAACGCTTCCCGACACTTTCTCGAGCTAATCAGGAACAATCTTTCGGCGTCTTCTCTCTTCACTTGCCTCCGCCTTCTAAGTATAAAATTACAGACTACTGCTATCTATTATCTCTATGTATATGGCGAAAGAGAACTCCAAAATTCTGAACTGCTGAACTTCTTTAACGAAGGCGGCCTTCGGTATTTATAGAGCTTCAAGACGAAGAGCTTTTCTCTCAAATGATTGCACTGATGGGATGTCATTAAATCTCCGTCTGATGTGCCAATTAATTGTCAACGAAAAGTTGAGTGTACTTGCTATAGTGTGTCGTTAACGGCTTATCAACTAAATTCGGATTCGACCGTCATCATCTTTCTGTCCCATCATGATTTATTAAGCTTTCACCTTGATGCGTCATCTTTATGCGACCACCTTCTTGAGCAGATCTTCGCAAACGCATACAATCGCATACTTTGCGGTCGCAATCTTCTAATAGGCTTGGACGCTGAATTCCTTGGATCGCAATTCTGCCTTGCACTAACGCACACTAGATGAAATTTGGGCTTTAATGTTGGTTGGCAACCAACATTAAAGATAGTGTTATTAAAGCTCTTTAATGTCGGTTTTAAACTGACATTAAAGGGCTACAATAACACCAATAACACATCCTTCAATGTTGGTTGCAACCGACATTAAAGGTCTTTAATGTCGGTTGCAACCAACATTGAAGGATGTGTTATTGGTGTTATTGCAGCGGTTGCAACCGACATTACAGGTCTTTAGTGATTAAAGCCTGTTGGTTGCAACCGACATTAAAGCCTGTTTTTTTTTAATTCTTAACCGACATTGAAGTCCGAATCTGTCCGTTTTTCTAAATTCTGTTGCCGAATCCATCTTTTTGGTCAAATTTTTTAAAAACGACATTATATGTCTCGTGTTGGGTCAGGAAATGTCCGTCATTGTTTTATATTAAAAAGTATAAAAAAAAATTTCATGGCGAGCCCATCAATATTTGTCTTCCACCTATGAATTTATCCACAAACAAGAATCAATATTTCCAATCCATTACATATACTCATCAATATTTGTCTCCCACCTATAAATTTATCCACCAAAATTTACAAAACAATACCAGAACTAGACTTTCATAAAATACAGCTTACACCAAAGCCATCATTTCTCTCATTCACAAATATCAATTAGTACTAATTCCATGAATACTTAACATCGAATACCCCATGAACACAAAAAATATATTATACATAAATCTTCCAATAATAAACAAATCATAAACCTTATGAATTTATCCACAAACAAGAATCACAATACCAGAACCAGACTTTCGTAGAATACTTACACCAAGCCATCATTTCTCTCATTCACAAATATCATATTAGTACTAATTCCATTCACAAAGATCATGGTTAGATAAATTTACATTCATTCTAAGTTAACATTTACATTCTATTGAGACAGAAAACAAGAATTACATTATTACACAAATCGGCCAATAAAACTTGCCCATTGGATCCGAATTGCTTCGATCTCTCCTTGTGTATATGGATATTTTGTATTGAACTACAAAAAGGGAAAAAAAAAAAGATAAATTCAACATAATTTTACGTCCATTTATTAAATTAAAGCTAGTACTATATAAAAAATAAATAATTTACGTATGAGGCTAGTAATAGGAGTAGTAGGATTATGCACTATTTCGTGTATATACTTTTGCACATAGTACCTGCATCCTATAGAATCTAATTGACGAGGGCATTGCATATAAAGAAGTTGAAAACAATTGTTAAATTGTTATAAAAAAGTCAAATGGACATAAATTGTTAAAAAATGAATGCAAATTTACCTTTACAGGTTTCCATTTTGGAAAAGACCGATAGTGTTGAAGATCGTGCTTGGCGTGCCATGTTTTCAATCCACTAAATAGTTTTAAAATATTAGTTAAACATAAATACTTCAATTAAGAGCTAAGAAAGTTCAATTACACTTACATATTTATAACTCCATGGAAATCCTCTTGAACCTTACTTCGAAGAGAGTCCAAAACAAAAACACAATTTTCTTGTAGATTGATTACAATCAATATCCAATGTTAACTATAATAAGCAACAATTTTGAAATATTAGTACGTGTATAATGCAAATTAAAAATAACTTAAGAACTTGTATCTACTTACCCTGTGTTATATGGAATGAGAACTAATTGGTCTAAATTAGCCAATTCTAGTTGATTGGCTAAATTTCTGGATCAGATATCTTGAGACTTCATGTGTAGCGATATTCTTGCTTGATCAATTATAAAAAAACTTCCCAAAGATACCTAACCAAAGTAAAATTTATTATTTATCAACATGAAACAAAGTATACATGAGTGAATCTAGATGAGTAATACTTACCAATGTATGTCAAAATACACATGTAGCTCTTATTTCAACCATATTGCAATATTGGAGCAGATTATCGCGACCTAAATAAATAAATTTGTCTCTTCCAAATATATGCTCGTCCAAAGTGATACGGATCATGTCTACATCGTTCATGTTATGCATGGCATGTCCGTTCAATAGTTTGATAGTACCATTAGCGTTAGTATATTTGAAGGACTGGCTGAAGCTCTTAATTGGTGAACGATCCTACCATAACCAAAGTTACAAAAATTCAAAGTAGGAAAAATAATAAATAACCAAACTTATATATTGAAAAGGAGACATACTTTTTTCTCGTAAACCATAATTACAAGTTCGCAAGGCCATTTTACGAAGTTGCCCATTGCTTGCTTTAAGAACTTTATTTTACCTTTCACAGGAATTGGTATAGGCAAATCTTCTCCAATGACAATGTCAATCCGAACTTTAACAGTTAAGCATGACATATCATCATCAAATGTTGTGGCTACTGCAAAAATATTATCTACAGTTCCTATAGCTAAGTGGCATGGTGTCCCCTTAACAAATTTAAAAGAACTTATGTCATGCATGGTTTAGAAAACATACCGCTACACAATAAAAAAATTTGTCTTTTAAATGGTTTGGAACTCTTTTCCAAGAATCATACGTTATAGGAATTTGTTGTTAAACACAAACTTCTATATAACTTTGCATCTTCTTTGCTCCAGATCCAACCGATTGTCCATGTTCATTATAATCGATGGTGAACTGTTGCTCAGATGTTCTTATTTGTGCCAACTCAGACATTGTAGTTGGGCCACGTGGTATACTTATTCTGCAATATTTTTGTGGGATCATATTTCTATCATCCTTGCTGCTACTTGTTGAAGTTTCCATGTCAATCTGCAAAAAAAAAAAAAAAACAAAAAAACAAAACAAAACAAAACAAAACAAAACAAAAACAAAACAAAAACAAAAACAAAACAAAAAAACAAAAAAACATTACTCACACAAAAAACATATAATCTTAATATTTAAATACATATAACCATAGTAAATGACATACCATGTTTAATACATTATTTATCAACCCATCGACCCTCATAATCATGTCTAATGTATGTAGATGTTGTATCATCAATCTCAGTAAATGTATCAACATTGGGCATTCTTTGCATACCTCCATAACCACACTCTTGTAGCATATCTCTTATTTCATCTTCATAAAAATCATCCTCAATTGTTCATTGTGGAGATGTTAAAACATTTGACCACCCCGAATTTGTGGGGTCTTTTACATAGAACTTGTTTTGCTTGAGAGGCTAAAATAAATGGGTCGATTTATGTCCAATACGATTGAGGTCCACAATAGTAAACCCAAACTCGTCTGTTTTGACTCTAGTTCTATTCTTAACCCAATTACGTTTGAATAAAATAAATGATAATCCATGATAGTCAAGCTCCCATATTTCTTGTATTACACCATAAAAGGTCATATCTAACATGACGGGTCTTTTATCCTTAGCACTAGAGACTTGCATTGTGGTAGCCGTTATACTACCTCCACTATTTTGAACCCTCCTAACATCATCGTGAATCTTTGTGTGATAGTAGTAGTCATTGACCACATAACAAGAATATTTTGCCACAGTTGGACAAGGCTCATTAGCTATCTATCTCAAAGAAGGCGATATGGAATTTTTAGGAACTTCGAGAGCTAGTGCAACCTACGATATATTTTAGTAGTTAACATTTAATTATACATCAAATAGTAGGTCTCTAGAGATTACCCATGTGGACAACCACCGACTGAATGTACGATTATGCTCTTCTTGAAGCCACTTTCTACTTTTATTTTTACCAAAATTGAGCTTAGACAAAATATCCATATGTTGCCTATTATAAATGACAAAGTTAGTAGATTATTGAATAATCAAGTAACCTATAAGATAGAGATCTGCATACTCGACGTAAGGAAGCACATCATTTACATTTTGCATGACATAAAGATGAGCTTAATCCAACTCATCCTTACTCGACCTGATAAAAGAAGCAAATGACATGTTCTATCAATGTTTGAATTCGCTTTTTTTTGTTGATGAGTTTAGCCCAATAGAATTAACACCAGATACGAATTCAGAACAAAACTCTATAGTCTCTTCAACTATATAATTTTCTCCAACATATCCTTCTAGTCGATTTCTATTTCGTACATAAGTTTTCAACACTTTCATGTATTGTTCAAATGGATACATCCACCTCAAATAAACAGGTCCACAAAACTCAACTTTTCTTACGAGATGCACTACAAGGTGTACCATTATTGTGAAGAATGATGGAGGAAAATACTTCTCTAAGAGGTATAGAGTGACAACGATATCCTCTTGCATATCCTTTAACTGAGATGAATCGATCGCGTTGCAACATATAACATTAAAGAAGAAGTATAGGCGAGTAATTGCAAGTCTTAAATGTTTGGGTAAAACATCACGGTGGCTACTGGTAATCATTGTTGCATAAGAACGTGATGGTCATGCGACTTTAAGTCCGTAAAGTTTCAAATATGTGAGCGACACTAAAATTTGAATGTTCGATGAATAGCCTTCAGGTACTTTAATTTCTGATAGTACCTTACAAAAGCTCAATTTCTCAGCTCGTGTTAATGTATAACATGCGGGAGGTAAAAGGACTTTTTTCTCTCCTACTTGAGGGGCTAACTCTGATCTAATGTTCAGTTCCACCAAATCTAATCGAGTGTTTATTCCATCCTTTGTTTTACCAGGAATATCAAGAAATGTGCAAATAAGATTTTCATATACATTCTTTTCAATGTGCATCACATCTAAACAATGTCGCACGTCAAGATACTTCCAGTATTCTAACTCGAAAAGAATAGATTTTTTCTTCCAATAAGTTGTAGTGCTATATCCACTGTTCTTTTCTTTGATACTTTTCTTACCAAATGAATATTGATACTTACTTGTTTCTACAAGAATATCTTCCCCACTCAATGGTTCTGGACCAAATTCTAATTCTTGTGCACCATTAAAAGCTTTCTCTCCACATATGATGGCGGTATAGAAACTTACGATGCCCGAGATATGCCATCCTCTTCCTTTTTGGTAAATAAGTGGGTGAAGAATTCTCTCTACAAATTGGACATGCATGATATCCTTTAACCGTACAACCACACAAGTTACCATATACAGGAAAATTATTAATGGTCCATAATAAAATGGCTTTAAGCATGAAACGTTATTCTTCATATGCATCGTAACATTCTACCCCATATTTCCAAAGTTTTTTCAAGTCATCTACTAACAGAGCTAAATAAACATCTATCATTTCCCGATTGTTTAGGACCATATATTAGTGCAATCAACATCAAAAATTTTTGCTTCATGCACAACCATGGAGGTAGATTGTACGTCACTAACATCACTGGCCAACAACTATATCTACTACTAAGATCTCCATGTGGATGTATCCCATCTGTCGAAAGAGCAAGACGAAGATTTCTAGGTTCTGACCCAAACTCTGACCACAAATTGTCTATTGTTTTCCACGATAGGGCATCTTTGGGATGTTTTAATAAACCATTTGTTTCTTTTTTTTTTAGCATACCACGTCAAATCTTGGAATTGGGGGGAAATACCACATGACTTTTGCTGGGATATTCTTAGCCATTTCGTTTAAATTTTTTTTTAAGCTTCCATCTTGACGTACCACAAATGGGGCATACATTTGCATTAGAGAGTTCTTTTCTAAACAAACAACAATCATTTCTACATGCTTGAATCTTTTCGTACTTCATTCCAAGAGTACCCAACATCTTTTTTGCTTCATAAGTAGAATTTGGAATTTCATTAGGACTACGTAATACGTCATGAATTAATTCCAACAACTCAGTGAAACTCTTATCGCTCCATCCAAATTTAGCTTTTAAATTATATAACTTTACCAATGTAGATAGGAAAAAGTTTTACAATTTGGGTACAATGGTTTCTTTGCATCATCTAATAATTCTTCAAAATTATCGGATTTTCCACTAAAATAGTTATTGTATGCAACCTCAAACATTCCAATTGTGTCATCAACATCAACATTATCCTCATCAACTTCGTCTCTTTCACTAGTAGACACATTTTCATTGTTTCTCTTAATCGGTAATGATTCACCGTGAAAAATCCATGTCTGATAACTTTGATCTATACCATTAAAAAATAAGTGCTCTCTTATTTTGTTCACATCTAGAGTCTTTGCATTAACACACTTCAAACATGGACCAACTCATGACATTCGGTATATTTGAATGTTGTAGACCATTTTTTAATAAAACATTTCGACCCCTAAACCATACTCAACTGAATTTATTCATTTTCATCCATGACTTATCCATGATGTTTAAAATACTCAACTTAATCTACAAAAAAAAAAAAAAAAAAAAAAAAAACAATCAACAAGGGAAAATTTAAAAGCATAAAATTAATGATTGTAAAATATGCAACATCAACCAAATTTAGAACAAATAGACTTTTAAGATAAGCATCTTATAAATATTACCTTGTCCTTGTTATTAATATTGTTATGAAGTCCTTTTTGTGTTGGGTGCACCTTCTCCACTTGTCAACCTTCTTAAAACACGTCCAATGCAATCTTCCTATCTTCCTTCCAAATCCCCAAGAATCAAATATTAGCCTTACACGTCAAACTTAAACCTAACAAATGAAAAGCTTCACTCAAAATCAAGTATTGAATCCAAACAAATATCAAAATAAACTGTGTCCTTAGACCGTGTTTTGTATGAGTCAATATCAAGGACCCAGTTCTTATCGATGAAAAGAAAAGCCAAAAAACAAAAGCTCAAGAAAGTTCAAAATTCCATCAATCCAAACAAATATCACAATAAACCATGTCCTTAGAGTTAGACTCTTTCTATAAATACTTCAAGAAAAGCTAACAATGAATACAAAACAACGATAACTAGCATGAGAAGCAACATGATGTAGTCCCTAAACATCACAATGTATTAGTTCAAAAACATAAGCAACAACATGTTTATTTGATGCAAAAGACAAATGCTTTTGGTCTAGCCAGTGGGCATACATTACAAGTAGTTGGCAAATATGAAACATTGTCCAAAACATACCATCCATGAGATAAGCTAGTCTTGCCAATTGTGGTCAAAGACGACTTGTCCTAAAGAACACAATTGTTACCATCAAATTTAATAGTAACAGTAATTGTTGTGTTAATGTACTGATGAAGCTGAGATTGAAAGCAAAAGCGGGAATATACAAAACATCAGTCAAGACAATATGTGTAATGAGACAAACATCCCCAAAAAAATCCACGTGACATGAGAACCATTAGGCAAAGAAAAAGAAACCCCAACAAAATCCACCTGAGATTGAAACCACTAGACGGATAATGGTTTATTTTTTCCCACGGAGACCATTCATATACTCTTTAAATAGTCAGACAAAAACATACCATCCAGGTGGTTTATTTTTACCCATGGAAACCATCTGAGATAGACAACAAAATCCATTCATATACTCTTTAAATAGTAAAAACAGATTCAAAAACAAATTTGTACCCAGGGAGACCGACGGAGACCGATATCAAACTTGATGGAGATTGACAGACGGACGGACAGTGAAGGAGATCGATGCACGGGCGAGCGATGGTGAAGGAGATCGACGGACACGAGCGAGCAACGATGAAGGAGATCGACTGACACAGGCGAGCGATCGATAGGGTTTGGGTAAGAGAGAAGGAGGCGGCGCGCAAAGAAGGGTAGCGTAAATTGGATATAGGATTTTATTTTTTAATAAAATAAGAAAAAAATCTATACCTTTAATGTCGGTTTAAAACCAACATTAAAGCCCATCTTCAATATCAGTTTAAAACCAACATTAAAGATCCATTTTTTTTAACCGACATTATCATCCGATTTCACTTTTTTCAATGACATTAAATCCTGAATTTCTTCTAGTGCCATTTTTCTGCACAAAATACGTAAATTAGCTGCTTTAATGCGATGGGCGTGTGCGATCGCAATATTCTCAACTTAATACTTTTGGACACGATTTTACATATTTTTACCGTCGCAATCCTACATTGTTTTACATCTTTGCATTGCAATAACGTGCATTTCTGCCTATTATCAATGGCTACTGCTACTTCAAGTATATTAGTCGTGGATAAGTTAACGGGAGAGAAATATGCTAGTTGGAAAAACACATTCAATACTATACTGATCTTCGATTTGTCATGATGGAGGATTGTCCTCCCATTCCACCTGCCAATGCTCCTCGAAATGTTTAGGAAGCATATGAGTGTTGGACACGGACAAACGAAAAAGGCCCGAGCGTATATCTTGACAAGCCTTAATGAAGTCTTGGCCAAGAAGCATGAGCCCATGCTCATAGCTCGTGAGATGATGGAGTACTTGAGGGGAATGTTCGGACAACCATCTACATAGCTCAAGCATAACGCTCTAAAATACATCTTCAATGCCCGTATGCAAGGAGGGGCATTTGTTCGAGAACATGTTCTCAACATGATGGTCCACTTCAACGTGGTGGAGATGAATGGGTCAAGCATCGATGAAGCCAATCAGGTTAGCTTCATACTAGAATCTTTACCTGAAAGTTTCCACATGAAAGACATCCAACTATGAGCAACGTCTTCTAACAAGGTGTCGAAGCTTACTCATTCCTCGGGGTACTTTAGCTCAGAGGGAAACTACAGGTGTCATAGACGCCTCAAATTAATCATAACCCCAAGAAAGTGGAGTAATCCCCTTCAGAAATAACATACAAACTTGTTTTTACTTTACAACATGTTTTGCCTTTTACAAACTTTCTTTTTATTTACTCTACACTTGACTTTTACAATACAAAACAAGAGTTTGACAAAAATCTTAAGCATGCATTACTAGGTTGAGCTTTCAGTCACTTAACATCTATCAACTAGGCCTTTCGGGGTGACAATAAAAATATAAGCCCAACAATACAATTCTAAGCAAGCAAGACCTAATTTCGTTGAACAAAGGACTTAAAGATACATAAGAGATAAGATTTTTTTTTTAAAAAAAAACGGACTAAAAATCATGATCATGCTGTTCAAACATAATTTATACAAACTTAATCATAAAGAGGGTGCACCATCAACTCATCATAACAAACCAAGCAAGAGAGCAAGCAAGCAATTCAAGCACTCAAACATTGTCCAAGCATAACGCTCAAGAACTCCAAGCTATCACAACATACCCCACCTGCAACTTAAAATGATACATTGTCCCCAACGTATCTCTAATTTGTTGGAATACAGAAACAAGCAGAAGAAGAAAACAAGATCATTAAGCATTCTAATTCCTTAATTTTGACCTCAAAATAAGCATGTTAACAGGGTATTAAGATGGTTTTAAGAAACACATACCTTTGAAGAATTCGTTCAATCCAATATGCTCCTCACGAATTCTCAGCTCCAAATCTTCAGTGTACCATCAAGAGATCTTCTCGACTATTCTCAACCTTAAATTTGAGTGGTGGAACTCAAGATTGAAGTGAATTTGTGAAGGGAATAGAATGGATTTCAGGTGAAGGAGAAGAACTCAGTAGAAAATTTTTTCCAGTTCTCTCTATTTTTCATCAACAAATTTTGAGAGTTTTATGCATCATCTTCATGCAAGTACTTGCAATGCCACTTCAATTGGACAACATGAAGTAGGATAGGTGGTTTAAAAGTGAAGAAACACCTCCCTTTTTGATAAATTTTGGATGTCCACTAACAATATAATTTTCATTTTAAATTCTTATTTTCATTAATTCCAAATTAACTAAAACTTATTTAATTAAATTCAAAATTTCAAAAATTCAATTCCTCAAATTGAATAAAAATGAAAATTATTTTGATTTTAATTAATTAAACATATTTAATTAATTAAATAACAATTTAATATCAAATATTAAATTAATCACACAACTAATATTTAAACATGAATCCTATTCATGTAAATAATATTTAAATCAATATTTAAATATTATAAACTCTCCAATTTCATTTAATTTCAATAAATTAAACGTTAACTAATTATATCGAATATAATTATACAAACCCTAATTTGAATTTGAATTATTTAAATTGAAACTCTAAATTCAATTTGAATATTTCAAATTGAAATTCAGTTTGAACACTTCAAGTGGATATCATTCCAAATTCATTCAATTTTCTAATTCAAGGTGTTCGCTTTCTATGAGTTAGTAGAGGGATCTCATAGACCTACAAATCATGAGATCCAAAAATTTGAGATTAATTGGCTAAAACTCTTTAGACCGAATTAATCAATATTCGTTAACTATCGAGTCACACCACTATAGCTGGATAGGTACACTCTCCTCACTGTAGATATATTTGTGTCCACTTGATTTAAACATAATCAATAAGTCAACCCTCTAATGAACAATTGGTTTGTGATCCAATCACTAAACCAGATCCATCTTGGGCCAATGAGAGGGTGGGGCCCCTTGTTCAAGACCTAGGTTCACCACTTAAGAGAACAACCTTTCTTCTATCCCTTAAATTAAGTAGACGTGAATTTCATCTTGCAGAACTATGTCCCCAATGATCTATCGTAACTTATCCCTAAAATGGGAGACTTATTGAGTAGTAATATTGGATTACTCTCACCTATGCAGATCAAAGGATAATCCCGAATAAACAGAAGTTCATAGCTAGCTCAGGATTAAGATCGAGTTACCTAGGTCATCTAAGCGAATTAGTTAGTCTTAAACAGTAAACAGTGTTATAAAGTATGAGTGACTTATTTTTTGGTCTGATAGTGTTACCAGAATAAGGCAACCTTATTCGTATACTATAGATAATTTTGACTATTTACTCGAACCTGATCTACTCTTATATCTCCTCATAAAGTTCAAGTATTCATATAATAGTCATGGATCTTAGTTTATTGGATTTAGACTTTACAAGTGCAATTTAAAAATTGAATAATAACTTTATTGAAGAAATGTTAAATAACATCTTTATTGATAATAGAAAATGTTTAACTCTACAACTTGCAAGTTGTAGGACATACAGCCCAACAAACTTCCACTTGGACTAAAACTCTAGTGGATAAATGTTGAGTTTAATGAGAGAAAACAAAAGGAATAAGTACAACAAACTAGGGCATTAGATACCCATTATTTCTCCCAAGTCCTAGTCCCACTTGGTGACCCTCGAACACTTTAGCCGAGAGGGCCTTTGTAAATGGATAAGCTAAGTTGTCTTGTGAGGCTATCTGTGTGACAATCACGTATCCTCTATGCACAATCTCTCTGATTTGATGGTACTTCGTTTGATGTGCTTTCCACATTTATGGCTTCTAGGTTCCTTTGAGTTTGCAACTGCTCCACTGTTATAACAATATAAAGTGACCGGCAGGTGCATATTTGGAACTACATCCAAATCATTTAGGAACTTTCTGAGCCATACTGTTCTTTATTCACATCGTGGAGTTAGCAATACAACTTTGCTTGATATTTCTCCACACTACTGCTCCTTCATTCAGAGTGAATACTAACCCCGAAGTTGATTTTCTTGAATCAATATCAGTCTGGAAGTTAGAATCAGTGTATCCAGTAAGGATTAGACCCTTAGCACCATACAAGAGCATATAATTCCTCGTTCCTCGAAGATACTTGAGGATGTTCTTAACGGAAATCCAATGACCATATCCAGGATTGGACTGAAATCTTCTGACAATTCCAACTGCATAGCATATGTCAGGATGAATACACAACATGGCATACATTAAGCTCCCTACTGCTGATGCATATGGAATTCGTTTCATAATTTCAACTTCTTGAGGTGTCTTAGGACTTTGTTCCTTAGATAGATGAATTCCTTGTCTGAAAGGCAACAATCCTTTCTTGGAACTTTGCATTTTATATTCAGACAATATCTTGTCTATATAAGATGCCTGAGATAATGCTAAAGTTTTGTTCTTTCAGTTCCGAACTATTTGGATCCCAAGAACAAATTGTGCTTCACCCAAATCTTTCATTTGGAATTGCGTAGCAAGCCATCTCTTGACGTCAGCTAGAAATTCTACTTCCTTTCCTATGAGTAGAATATCATCAACATACAGAACCAGAAAAGTGACAGTTTTGTTAACGATTTTCTTGTAAACACAAGATTCATCAACATTTTGTTCAAATCCATAAGATTTGATCGCAATGTAAAATCTTATATTCCAGGATTGAGACGCTTGTTTCAATCTATAAATAGATCGATTAAGCTTGCAAACCTTATGCTTTTGACCCCGTTCAATAAATCTTTTTGGTTGAGACATATAGATACTCTCTTCAAGATAGCCATTTAGGAAGGCTGTCCTGACATCCATTTGCTAGATTTCATAATCATAAAATGCAGCTATGGATAAAAGTAATCTAATAGACTTTTTTATGGCAACCGGAGAGAAAGTTTCTTCATAGTCTACCCCCTCTCTTTGGGTAAACCCTTTTGCCACATGCCTTTTCCAGCTCGGTCTCGTTTTTCTATTATAGATCCACTTACAATTGATGGGTTTTACCCTTTCTAGTTGATCTACAAGATCCCAGATACAATTGAAGTACACTAACTCCATTCCAAGGTCTATGGCTTTAATCCACTCGTCTTTATCCACATTTTCCATTGCTTGTTTAAAAGTTAATGGATCCTCTAAGCCATCATCGGGTATGATGACTCGAGTTTCAGTTAAACCCATGTACTGGTCAGGCTGTTGCAACACCCTCCCACTACGTCGATACACTTTTAACTCTTGAAAAGGATGTGAAGTACTAGTTTCATCAACAACTCTTGTTGATGGACCTGCGTAATTTACAACTCTTGTCGATGCTTTTGTCGTTTCTCTAGTCATTTCATCTATTACCAGCCTACTGTGAGGTTGATGATTTTGAATGTGGTCTTCCTCTAGAAAAGTTACATTTATCGATACGAATATGTTATCTTCTCGGAAATCATAAAAGAAACCACCTTTTGTCTCTTTAGGGTAACCTACAAATAGGCATACCTTTGAACGACATTCTAACTTCTTAGGATTTTGTACCAACACATGTGTTGGGCATCCTCAGATTCTGAAGTGATGTAAACTACCTTTACGTCCTCTCTATAGCTCGTAAGGTGTTTCAGAAACACTTTTCGAGGGAACCATGTTCAAAATATATACTACAGTCTGAACTGCATAACCCCAAAAGAACTTGATAACTGAGCATAACTCATCATAGAACGAA
The DNA here is from genome assembly GCF_009727055.1 of Benincasa hispida. NCBI lineage: Eukaryota > Viridiplantae > Streptophyta > Magnoliopsida > Cucurbitales > Cucurbitaceae > Benincasa > Benincasa hispida. Next base: position 63,701,939 of record NC_052359.1, read on the forward strand.
CCATGTTTAACAAGGTTTTATTTCTCCATTCTGTCACACCATTTTGTTGAGGTGTGTCAGGTGTTGTGAGTTGCGACTGAATTTCATGTTCTATCAAATAGTCCTGGAATATTAGTTCATATACTTATCTCTTTGATCTGATCGAAGTGTTTTAAGCCTTTTACCTAATTGGTTCTCAACCTCAACCTTGTATTCCTTGAACTTTTCAAGTGTATCAGACTTATGATGTATTAGGTAAATGTAGTCATTAAAGGAACTCTATGAGAAGAGAACCTTAAGCGGAAGCAGATCAACCAAAAAAATTTTTTAATTGAATATAAATTTTAAATTATGGATAACGAAGCTCATTTGGTACCCAAAACGGCTATTGAGACCCACGGGGTTGCCTCGGAGCCCAAGTTTTGTGCGCAAATTTTCCGCTGAGCAAAAATTTTAAAATGGACCCAAGAGTTCGAAACGATGAGAAAAAGTCGTGC
>NC_052359.1:63703415-63704345 GCF_009727055.1 Benincasa hispida
GACTCAGGTGTTCTAAATGATGAAAAAGTCGAACGCCAGTTTTTGCTCCCAAATCTTTGGGCCCGAAAATGTGCAAAAACGGAACCAGGTGTCAAGAATGATGAAAGAAAGTCTTGTGCTAGACAATTTTGGGAATGGAGCTCATTTGGTGCCCCAAACGGTTAATGGGCCCAGCGAGGTGCCTCAGGGCTCAATTTTTATGCGCGAGCTTTTGGTCGAGGGAAAATGAAAACAGATCCATGTGTTCAAAATGATGAGAAAAAGTCGTGCGCCAGGCGGTTTTAGGAACGGAGCTCCTTTGCTGCCCCAAATGGTTATCGGGCTCGACAGGGGCCCCCGTGCAAAAAATTTTGAATGCAAACTTTCCATCGGGTGAAAATTTGGAAATGAACCCAGAGGTTCAGAACGATAAGAAAAAACCATGCGCCATATGATATTTGGAACGAAGCTCATTTGGTGCCTCAAACGGCTTACGGACCCCGCCGGGGGTGCCCGAAACCCAATTTTTGTGCATGAACTTTCCATTGGGCAAAAATTTGAAAATGGACCAAAAGGTTCAGAACAATGAGAAAAAGTCGTATGCCGAATGATTTTGGGAACGGAGCTCATTTGGTGCCTCAAACGGCTATCAAGCCCGGTGTGGGTGCCCCAGGCCTAATTTTTGTGTGCGAACTTTCCGTCGGGTGAAAATTTAAAAACGAACCAAGGGTTCAGAATGATGAGAGAAAATTATATGCATGACGGTTTTGGGAACAGAGCTCATTTGGTGCCTCAAATGACTATCAAGCCTGACGGGTGCCTCGGGGACCAGTTTTTGTGCGCGAACTTTTTTTCGGGCAAAAATTTGAAAACAGACCCAGGGGTTCAAAACGATAAGAAAAAGTTATTCGCCAGAAGATTTTGGGAACGGAGCTTATTTGATGCCCAAAC